>NW_027183878.1:0-43335 GCF_041296385.1 Aphelocoma coerulescens
GGCACAAGCAGCGCGCTGGAGCCGTTCGCTGCCGGCACAGTGCCCAGTGCGAGAAGCAGACGACTGTTCGCCTCCGGCAGAATGAAAGCGCGACGTGCTCCGAAAGGGGAAGAACGACGGCGCAGAGCACCGGGCTCGTGTGCGCAGCGTACACGCCGAGAGGGGAGCGTGGCTGCCCCTCGCCTGCCTGCCGGCTTGACCTTAGCAGTCGGCAGGAGGAAGTTCAACGGCAGCCACTTGTGCTGCTACCTCGTCCTCTTCTAGCCCTCCCTGGAAAACAACTGGGCTTAGCTTGAAGCTCGGGAGGGAGATGCAGACAACACAGTGGTCGATGCAGACGAGAAGGCAAGCAGAGGGTGCAGCGGCGAGTTTGCGTGACGTACGGGAGGGAGGCAAGGGGAAGGTGCAGCCCAGCAGTGGCTTTTACTTCTCGAGCCTTTTTCGATGGTGGCTGCTGCTGGAGGTCGGCAACGGAGCTGCGAGAGTGACTAATGTGTGGCGGCACGTCCGTCTGAGAGGGAAGTTACACCGAGCCGCAGTGTGTTGTGCGCACTTTCGAGGCTGCTTGGAGAAGGTGCGCAGGCTTCTTTCTTGGACGCGTCCTTCTGGGTGCGCTCAAGCTGCACGGACTCTGCAACACTGAAGGTGTAAGACGCTGCTTCTAGGAGGCTTGTGCTGCTGGAGTGCAACGGCTGCGCGTTACTTTCTGAAGCAGCAGGGACATCCTCAGCTGAATGGGATGGTGAAGCAGCTTTTGGCTGGACTTCTGAAATTCGGAACACTGAGCACACAAGCCCGGTGCTCTGCGGCCTTCAATCTTCGCCTTCTGCGGTCTGCGCACAACTGAAGGCCAGCGACGGCGTCCAGCTTTGCCGCACTTCAGCGTGTACACTGCACGCATCCACAGCGTGCTGTGGCGCGGATTTCCCTCAGCTCGAGCTGGAAGCATTTTCTGCTTCCCGGAGTCCAAACCGTCCGTCTAGCTCTCCCTTAGAGAAATGGGGTCAGGAGAGAAGCCCTTGCCGGATGAGCTTTACGCTGGCCAAGACTTTCCGCACAGCACCACGAGCTGGCCGACGAGGAGGAGAAAGGAAGAACATCTTCCCGTCCTGGCACAGTTCTCCGTACTGGACGTCTCTCCGGATCTCTGGTCCTTGCGAGGCTGTCATGGGCGCGGTGGGACTTCGAACTGAGAAGGAACGTGCAGAGAGCACGGCCATCTGCCGGGGCGGTGCAGGTTGCAAAGGAAACTCGCATGTGCACCACACTGCAGTGTGTGCATTTGCACACGGCAGTGGGGTGCCAATACAAGCTTGCACGCGTCGGGGGCAAGCTCTGGGTAAGCTCGTTGTCGCGGCACAGTGCTCTGGGCGACACGTGGCCGAATAGCTTTCCGTTTACATTCGGGACGACAAGAGAGGCAGGATGTGGTGGGACATAGCTCTGAGAGGGAAACGGCTTAGCCCGGGCGCGTTGCGGCACAAGCAGCGCGCTGGAGCCGTTCGCTGCCGGCACAGTGCCCAGTGCGAGAAGCAGACGACTGTTTCGCCTCCGGCAGAATGAAAGCGCGACGTGCTCCGAAAGGGGAAGAACGACGGCGCAGAGCACCGGGCCTCGTGTGCGCAGCGTACACGCCGAGAGGGGAGCGTGGCTGCCCCTCGCCTGCCTGCCGGCTTGACCTTAGCAGTCGGCAGGAGGAAGTTCAACGGCAGCCACTTGTGCTGCTACCTCGTCCTCTTCTAGCCCTCCCTGGAAACAACTGGGCTTAGCTTGAAGCTCGGAGGGAGATGCAGACAACACAGTGGTCGATGCAGACGAGAAGGCAAGCAGAGGGTGCAGCGGCGAGTTTGCGTGACGTACGGGAGGGAGGCAAGGGGAAGGTGCAGCCCAGCAGTGGCTTTTACTTCTCGAGCCTTTTTCGATGGTGGCTGCTGCTGGAGGTCGGCAACGGAGCTGCGAGAGTGACTAATGTGTGGCGGCACGTCCGTCTGAGAGGGAAGTTACACCGAGCCGCAGTGTGTTGTGCGCACTTTCGAGGCTGCTTGGAGAAGGTGCGCAGGCTTCTTTCTTGGACGCGTCCTTCTGGGTGCGCTCAAGCTGCACGGACTCTGCAACACTGAAGGTGTAAGACGCTGCTTCTAGGAGGCTTGTGCTGCTGGAGTGCAACGGCTGCGCGTTACTTTCTGAAGCAGCAGGGACATCCTCAGCTGAATGGGATGGTGAAGCAGCTTTTGGCTGGACTTCTGAAATTCGGAACACTGAGCACACAAGCCCGGTGCTCTGCGGCCTTCAATCTTCGCCTTCTGCGGTCTGCGCACAACTGAAGGCCAGCGACGGCGTCCAGCTTTGCCGCACTTCAGCGTGTACACTGCACGCATCCACAGCGTGCTGTGGCGCGGATTTCCCTCAGCTCGAGCTGGAAGCATTTTCTGCTTCCCGGAGTCCAAACCGTCCGTCTAGCTCTCCCTTAGAGAAATGGGGTCAGGAGAGAAGCCCTTGCCGGATGAGCTTTACGCTGGCCAAGACTTTCCGCACAGCACCACGAGCTGGCCGACGAGGAGGAGAAAGGAAGAACATCTTCCCGTCCTGGCACAGTTCTCCGTACTGGACGTCTCTCCGGATCTCTGGTCCTTGCGAGGCTGTCATGGGCGCGGTGGGACTTCGAACTGAGAAGGAACGTGCAGAGAGCACGGCCATCTGCCGGGGCGGTGCAGGTTGCAAAGGAAACTCGCATGTGCACCACACTGCAGTGTGTGCATTTGCACACGGCAGTGGGGTGCCAATACAAGCTTGCACGCGTCGGGGGCAAGCTCTGGGTAAGCTCGTTGTCGCGGCACAGTGCTCTGGGCGACACGTGGCCGAATAGCTTTCCGTTTACATTCGGACGACAAGAGAGGCAGGATGTGGTGGGACATAGCTCTGAGAGGGAAACGGCTTAGCCCGGGCGCGTTGCGGCACAAGCAGCGCGCTGGAGCCGTTCGCTGCCGGCACAGTGCCCAGTGCGAGAAGCAGACGACTGTTCGCCTCCGGCAGAATGAAAGCGCGACGTGCTCCGAAAGGGGAAGAACGACGGCGCAGAGCACCGGGCTCGTGTGCGCAGCGTACACGCCGAGAGGGGAGCGTGGCTGCCCCTCGCCTGCCTGCCGGCTTGACCTTAGCAGTCGGCAGGAGGAAGTTCAACGGCAGCCACTTGTGCTGCTACCTCGTCCTCTTCTAGCCCTCCCTGGAAACAACTGGGCTTAGCTTGAAGCTCGGAGGGAGATGCAGACAAACACAGTGGTCGATGCAGACGAGAAGGCAAGCAGAGGGTGCAGCGGCGAGTTTGCGTGACGTACGGGAGGGAGGCAAGGGGAAGGTGCAGCCCAGCAGTGGCTTTTACTTCTCGAGCCTTTTTCGATGGTGGCTGCTGCTGGAGGTCGGCAACGGAGCTGCGAGAGTGACTAATGTGTGGCGGCACGTCCGTCTGAGAGGGAAGTTACACCGAGCCGCAGTGTGTTGTGCGCACTTTCGAGGCTGCTTGGAGAAGGTGCGCAGGCTTCTTTCTTGGACGCGTCCTTCTGGGTGCGCTCAAGCTGCACGGACTCTGCAACACTGAAGGTGTAAGACGCTGCTTCTAGGAGGCTTGTGCTGCTGGAGTGCAACGGCTGCGCGTTACTTTCTGAAGCAGCAGGGACATCCTCAGCTGAATGGGATGGTGAAGCAGCTTTTTGGCTGGACTTCTGAAATTCGGAAACACTGAGCACACAAGCCCGGTGCTCTGCGGCCTTCAATCTTCGCCTTCTGCGGTCTGCGCACAACTGAAGGCCAGCGACGGCGTCCAGCTTTGCCGCACTTCAGCGTGTACACTGCACGCATCCACAGCGTGCTGTGGCGCGGATTTCCCTCAGCTCGAGCTGGAAGCATTTTTCTGCTTCCCGGAGTCCCAAACCGTCCGTCTAGCTCTCCCTTAGAGAAATGGGGTCAGGAGAGAAGCCCTTGCCGGATGAGCTTTACGCTGGCCAAGACTTTCCGCACAGCACCACGAGCTGGCCGACGAGGAGGAGAAAGGAAGAACATCTTCCCGTCCTGGCACAGTTCTCCGTACTGGACGTCTCTCCGGATCTCTGGTCCTTGCGAGGCTGTCATGGGCGCGGTGGGAACTTCGAACTGAGAAGGAACGTGCAGAGAGCACGGCCATCTGCCGGGGCGGTGCAGGTTGCAAAGGAAACTCGCATGTGCACCACACTGCAGTGTGTGCATTTGCACACGGCAGTGGGGTGCCAATACAAGCTTGCACGCGTCGGGGCAAGCTCTGGGTAAGCTCGTTGTCGCGGCACAGTGCTCTGGGCGACACGTGGCCGAATAGCTTTCCGTTTACATTCGGACGACAAGAGAGGCAGGATGTGGTGGGACATAGCTCTGAGAGGGAAACGGCTTAGCCCGGGCGCGTTGCGGCACAAGCAGCGCGCTGGAGCCGTTCGCTGCCGGCACAGTGCCCAGTGCGAGAAGCAGACGACTGTTCGCCTCCGGCAGAATGAAAGCGCGACGTGCTCCGAAAGGGGAAGAACGACGGCGCAGAGCACCGGGCTCGTGTGCGCAGCGTACACGCCGAGAGGGGAGCGTGGCTGCCCCTCGCCTGCCTGCCGGCTTGACCTTAGCAGTCGGCAGGAGGAAGTTCAACGGCAGCCACTTGTGCTGCTACCTCGTCCTCTTCTAGCCCTCCCTGGAAACAACTGGGCTTAGCTTGAAGCTCGGAGGGAGATGCAGACAACACAGTGGTCGATGCAGACGAGAAGGCAAGCAGAGGGTGCAGCGGCGAGTTTGCGTGACGTACGGGAGGGAGGCAAGGGGAAGGTGCAGCCCAGCAGTGGCTTTTACTTCTCGAGCCTTTTTCGATGGTGGCTGCTGCTGGAGGTCGGCAACGGAGCTGCGAGAGTGACTAATGTGTGGCGGCACGTCCGTCTGAGAGGGAAGTTACACCGAGCCGCAGTGTGTTGTGCGCACTTTCGAGGCTGCTTGGAGAAGGTGCGCAGGCTTCTTTCTTGGACGCGTCCTTCTGGGTGCGCTCAAGCTGCACGGACTCTGCAACACTGAAGGTGTAAGACGCTGCTTCTAGGAGGCTTGTGCTGCTGGAGTGCAACGGCTGCGCGTTACTTTCTGAAGCAGCAGGGACATCCTCAGCTGAATGGGATGGTGAAGCAGCTTTTGGCTGGACTTCTGAAATTCGGAACACTGAGCACACAAGCCCGGTGCTCTGCGGCCTTCAATCTTCGCCTTCTGCGGTCTGCGCACAACTGAAGGCCAGCGACGGCGTCCAGCTTTGCCGCACTTCAGCGTGTACACTGCACGCATCCACAGCGTGCTGTGGCGCGGATTTCCCTCAGCTCGAGCTGGAAGCATTTTCTGCTTCCCGGAGTCCAAACCGTCCGTCTAGCTCTCCCTTAGAGAAATGGGGTCAGGAGAGAAGCCCTTGCCGGATGAGCTTTACGCTGGCCAAGACTTTCCGCACAGCACCACGAGCTGGCCGACGAGGAGGAGAAAGGAAGAACATCTTCCCGTCCTGGCACAGTTCTCCGTACTGGACGTCTCTCCGGATCTCTGGTCCTTGCGAGGCTGTCATGGGCGCGGTGGGACTTCGAACTGAGAAGGAACGTGCAGAGAGCACGGCCATCTGCCGGGGCGGTGCAGGTTGCAAAGGAAACTCGCATGTGCACCACACTGCAGTGTGTGCATTTGCACACGGCAGTGGGGTGCCAATACAAGCTTGCACGCGTCGGGGGCAAGCTCTGGGTAAGCTCGTTGTCGCGGCACAGTGCTCTGGGCGACACGTGGCCGAATAGCTTTCCGTTTACATTCGGACGACAAGAGAGGCAGGATGTGGTGGGACATAGCTCTGAGAGGGAAACGGCTTAGCCCGGGCGCGTTGCGGCACAAGCAGCGCGCTGGAGCCGTTCGCTGCCGGCACAGTGCCCAGTGCGAGAAGCAGACGACTGTTCGCCTCCGGCAGAATGAAAGCGCGACGTGCTCCGAAAGGGGAAGAACGACGGCGCAGAGCACCGGGCTCGTGTGCGCAGCGTACACGCCGAGAGGGGAGCGTGGCTGCCCCTCGCCTGCCTGCCGGCTTGACCTTAGCAGTCGGCAGGAGGAAGTTCAACGGCAGCCACTTGTGCTGCTACCTCGTCCTCTTCTAGCCCTCCCTGGAAACAACTGGGCTTAGCTTGAAGCTCGGAGGGAGATGCAGACAACACAGTGGTCGATGCAGACGAGAAGGCAAGCAGAGGGTGCAGCGGCGAGTTTGCGTGACGTACGGGAGGGAGGCAAGGGGAAGGTGCAGCCCAGCAGTGGCTTTTACTTCTCGAGCCTTTTTCGATGGTGGCTGCTGCTGGAGGTCGGCAACGGAGCTGCGAGAGTGA
Organism: Aphelocoma coerulescens; assembly: GCF_041296385.1. Taxonomy (NCBI): domain Eukaryota; kingdom Metazoa; phylum Chordata; class Aves; order Passeriformes; family Corvidae; genus Aphelocoma; species Aphelocoma coerulescens. The sequence continues at coordinate 6,393 of NW_027183878.1, forward strand.
CTAATGTGTGGCGGCACGTCCGTCTGAGAGGGAAGTTACACCGAGCCGCAGTGTGTTGTGCGCACTTTCGAGGCTGCTTGGAGAAGGTGCGCAGGCTTCTTTCTTGGACGCGTCCTTCTGGGTGCGCTCAAGCTGCACGGACTCTGCAACACTGAAGGTGTAAGACGCTGCTTCTAGGAGGCTTGTGCTGCTGGAGTGCAACGGCTGCGCGTTACTTTCTGAAGCAGCAGGGACATCCTCAGCTGAATGGGATGGTGAAGCAGCTTTTGGCTGGACTTCTGAAATTCGGAACACTGAGCACACAAGCCCGGTGCTCTGCGGCCTTCAATCTTCGCCTTCTGCGGTCTGCGCACAACTGAAGGCCAGCGACGGCGTCCAGCTTTGCCGCACTTCAGCGTGTACACTGCACGCATCCACAGCGTGCTGTGGCGCGGATTTCCCTCAGCTCGAGCTGGAAGCATTTTCTGCTTCCCGGAGTCCAAACCGTCCGTCTAGCTCTCCCTTAGAGAAATGGGGTCAGGAGAGAAGCCCTTGCCGGATGAGCTTTACGCTGGCCAAGACTTTCCGCACAGCACCACGAGCTGGCCGACGAGGAGGAGAAAGGAAGAACATCTTCCCGTCCTGGCACAGTTCTCCGTACTGGACGTCTCTCCGGATCTCTGGTCCTTGCGAGGCTGTCATGGGCGCGGTGGGACTTCGAACTGAGAAGGAACGTGCAGAGAGCACGGCCATCTGCCGGGGCGGTGCAGGTTGCAAAGGAAACTCGCATGTGCACCACACTGCAGTGTGTGCATTTGCACACGGCAGTGGGGTGCCAATACAAGCTTGCACGCGTCGGGGGCAAGCTCTGGGTAAGCTCGTTGTCGCGGCACAGTGCTCTGGGCGACACGTGGCCGAATAGCTTTCCGTTTACATTCGGACGACAAGAGAGGCAGGATGTGGTGGGACATAGCTCTGAGAGGGAAACGGCTTAGCCCGGGCGCGTTGCGGCACAAGCAGCGCGCTGGAGCCGTTCGCTGCCGGCACAGTGCCCAGTGCGAGAAGCAGACGACTGTTCGCCTCCGGCAGAATGAAAGCGCGACGTGCTCCGAAAGGGGAAGAACGACGGCGCAGAGCACCGGGCTCGTGTGCGCAGCGTACACGCCGAGAGGGGAGCGTGGCTGCCCCTCGCCTGCCTGCCGGCTTGACCTTAGCAGTCGGCAGGAGGAAGTTCAACGGCAGCCACTTGTGCTGCTACCTCGTCCTCTTCTAGCCCTCCCTGGAAACAACTGGGCTTAGCTTGAAGCTCGGAGGGAGATGCAGACAACACAGTGGTCGATGCAGACGAGAAGGCAAGCACAGGGTGCAGCGGCGAGTTTGCGTGACGTACGGGAGGGAGGCAAGGGGAAGGTGCAGCCCAGCAGTGGCTTTTACTTCTCGAGCCTTTTTCGATGGTGGCTGCTGCTGGAGGTCGGCAACGGAGCTGCGAGAGTGACTAATGTGTGGCGGCACGTCCGTCTGAGAGGGAAGTTACACCGAGCCGCAGTGTGTTGTGCGCACTTTCGAGGCTGCTTGGAGAAGGTGCGCAGGCTTCTTTCTTGGACGCGTCCTTCTGGGTGCGCTCAAGCTGCACGGACTCTGCAACACTGAAGGTGTAAGACGCTGCTTCTAGGAGGCTTGTGCTGCTGGAGTGCAACGGCTGCGCGTTACTTTCTGAAGCAGCAGGGACATCCTCAGCTGAATGGGATGGTGAAGCAGCTTTTGGCTGGACTTCTGAAATTCGGAACACTGAGCACACAAGCCCGGTGCTCTGCGGCCTTCAATCTTCGCCTTCTGCGGTCTGCGCACAACTGAAGGCCAGCGACGGCGTCCAGCTTTGCCGCACTTCAGCGTGTACACTGCACGCATCCACAGCGTGCTGTGGCGCGGATTTCCCTCAGCTCGAGCTGGAAGCATTTTCTGCTTCCCGGAGTCCAAACCGTCCGTCTAGCTCTCCCTTAGAGAAATGGGGTCAGGAGAGAAGCCCTTGCCGGATGAGCTTTACGCTGGCCAAGACTTTCCGCACAGCACCACGAGCTGGCCGACGAGGAGGAGAAAGGAAGAACATCTTCCCGTCCTGGCACAGTTCTCCGTACTGGACGTCTCTCCGGATCTCTGGTCCTTGCGAGGCTGTCATGGGCGCGGTGGGACTTCGAACTGAGAAGGAACGTGCAGAGAGCACGGCCATCTGCCGGGGCGGTGCAGGTTGCAAAGGAAACTCGCATGTGCACCACACTGCAGTGTGTGCATTTGCACACGGCAGTGGGGTGCCAATACAAGCTTGCACGCGTCGGGGGCAAGCTCTGGGTAAGCTCGTTGTCGCGGCACAGTGCTCTGGGCGACACGTGGCCGAATAGCTTTCCGTTTACATTCGGACGACAAGAGAGGCAGGATGTGGTGGGACATAGCTCTGAGAGGGAAACGGCTTAGCCCGGGCGCGTTGCGGCACAAGCAGCGCGCTGGAGCCGTTCGCTGCCGGCACAGTGCCCAGTGCGAGAAGCAGACGACTGTTCGCCTCCGGCAGAATGAAAGCGCGACGTGCTCCGAAAGGGGAAGAACGACGGCGCAGAGCACCGGGCTCGTGTGCGCAGCGTACACGCCGAGAGGGGAGCGTGGCTGCCCCTCGCCTGCCTGCCGGCTTGACCTTAGCAGTCGGCAGGAGGAAGTTCAACGGCAGCCACTTGTGCTGCTACCTCGTCCTCTTCTAGCCCTCCCTGGAAACAACTGGGCTTAGCTTGAAGCTCGGAGGGAGATGCAGACAACACAGTGGTCGATGCAGACGAGAAGGCAAGCAGAGGGTGCAGCGGCGAGTTTGCGTGACGTACGGGAGGGAGGCAAGGGGAAGGTGCAGCCCAGCAGTGGCTTTTACTTCTCGAGCCTTTTTCGATGGTGGCTGCTGCTGGAGGTCGGCAACGGAGCTGCGAGAGTGACTAATGTGTGGCGGCACGTCCGTCTGAGAGGGAAGTTACACCGAGCCGCAGTGTGTTGTGCGCACTTTCGAGGCTGCTTGGAGAAGGTGCGCAGGCTTCTTTCTTGGACGCGTCCTTCTGGGTGCGCTCAAGCTGCACGGACTCTGCAACACTGAAGGTGTAAGACGCTGCTTCTAGGAGGCTTGTGCTGCTGGAGTGCAACGGCTGCGCGTTACTTTCTGAAGCAGCAGGGACATCCTCAGCTGAATGGGATGGTGAAGCAGCTTTTGGCTGGACTTCTGAAATTCGGAACACTGAGCACACAAGCCCGGTGCTCTGCGGCCTTCAATCTTCGCCTTCTGCGGTCTGCGCACAACTGAAGGCCAGCGACGGCGTCCAGCTTTGCCGCACTTCAGCGTGTACACTGCACGCATCCACAGCGTGCTGTGGCGCGGATTTCCCTCAGCTCGAGCTGGAAGCATTTTCTGCTTCCCGGAGTCCAAACCGTCCGTCTAGCTCTCCCTTAGAGAAATGGGGTCAGGAGAGAAGCCCTTGCCGGATGAGCTTTACGCTGGCCAAGACTTTCCGCACAGCACCACGAGCTGGCCGACGAGGAGGAGAAAGGAAGAACATCTTCCCGTCCTGGCACAGTTCTCCGTACTGGACGTCTCTCCGGATCTCTGGTCCTTGCGAGGCTGTCATGGGCGCGGTGGGACTTCGAACTGAGAAGGAACGTGCAGAGAGCACGGCCATCTGCCGGGGCGGTGCAGGTTGCAAAGGAAACTCGCATGTGCACCACACTGCAGTGTGTGCATTTGCACACGGCAGTGGGGTGCCAATACAAGCTTGCACGCGTCGGGGGCAAGCTCTGGGTAAGCTCGTTGTCGCGGCACAGTGCTCTGGGCGACACGTGGCCGAATAGCTTTCCGTTTACATTCGGACGACAAGAGAGGCAGGATGTGGTGGGACATAGCTCTGAGAGGGAAACGGCTTAGCCCGGGCGCGTTGCGGCACAAGCAGCGCGCTGGAGCCGTTCGCTGCCGGCACAGTGCCCAGTGCGAGAAGCAGACGACTGTTCGCCTCCGGCAGAATGAAAGCGCGACGTGCTCCGAAAGGGGAAGAACGACGGCGCAGAGCACCGGGCTCGTGTGCGCAGCGTACACGCCGAGAGGGGAGCGTGGCTGCCCCTCGCCTGCCTGCCGGCTTGACCTTAGCAGTCGGCAGGAGGAAGTTCAACGGCAGCCACTTGTGCTGCTACCTCGTCCTCTTCTAGCCCTCCCTGGAAACAACTGGGCTTAGCTTGAAGCTCGGAGGGAGATGCAGACAACACAGTGGTCGATGCAGACGAGAAGGCAAGCACAGGGTGCAGCGGCGAGTTTGCGTGACGTACGGGAGGGAGGCAAGGGGAAGGTGCAGCCCAGCAGTGGCTTTTACTTCTCGAGCCTTTTTCGATGGTGGCTGCTGCTGGAGGTCGGCAACGGAGCTGCGAGAGTGACTAATGTGTGGCGGCACGTCCGTCTGAGAGGGAAGTTACACCGAGCCGCAGTGTGTTGTGCGCACTTTCGAGGCTGCTTGGAGAAGGTGCGCAGGCTTCTTTCTTGGACGCGTCCTTCTGGGTGCGCTCAAGCTGCACGGACTCTGCAACACTGAAGGTGTAAGACGCTGCTTCTAGGAGGCTTGTGCTGCTGGAGTGCAACGGCTGCGCGTTACTTTCTGAAGCAGCAGGGACATCCTCAGCTGAATGGGATGGTGAAGCAGCTTTTGGCTGGACTTCTGAAATTCGGAACACTGAGCACACAAGCCCGGTGCTCTGCGGCCTTCAATCTTCGCCTTCTGCGGTCTGCGCACAACTGAAGGCCAGCGACGGCGTCCAGCTTTGCCGCACTTCAGCGTGTACACTGCACGCATCCACAGCGTGCTGTGGCGCGGATTTCCCTCAGCTCGAGCTGGAAGCATTTTCTGCTTCCCGGAGTCCAAACCGTCCGTCTAGCTCTCCCTTAGAGAAATGGGGTCAGGAGAGAAGCCCTTGCCGGATGAGCTTTACGCTGGCCAAGACTTTCCGCACAGCACCACGAGCTGGCCGACGAGGAGGAGAAAGGAAGAACATCTTCCCGTCCTGGCACAGTTCTCCGTACTGGACGTCTCTCCGGATCTCTGGTCCTTGCGAGGCTGTCATGGGCGCGGTGGGACTTCGAACTGAGAAGGAACGTGCAGAGAGCACGGCCATCTGCCGGGGCGGTGCAGGTTGCAAAGGAAACTCGCATGTGCACCACACTGCAGTGTGTGCATTTGCACACGGCAGTGGGGTGCCAATACAAGCTTGCACGCGTCGGGGGCAAGCTCTGGGTAAGCTCGTTGTCGCGGCACAGTGCTCTGGGCGACACGTGGCCGAATAGCTTTCCGTTTACATTCGGACGACAAGAGAGGCAGGATGTGGTGGGACATAGCTCTGAGAGGGAAACGGCTTAGCCCGGGCGCGTTGCGGCACAAGCAGCGCGCTGGAGCCGTTCGCTGCCGGCACAGTGCCCAGTGCGAGAAGCAGACGACTGTTCGCCTCCGGCAGAATGAAAGCGCGACGTGCTCCGAAAGGGGAAGAACGACGGCGCAGAGCACCGGGCTCGTGTGCGCAGCGTACACGCCGAGAGGGGAGCGTGGCTGCCCCTCGCCTGCCTGCCGGCTTGACCTTAGCAGTCGGCAGGAGGAAGTTCAACGGCAGCCACTTGTGCTGCTACCTCGTCCTCTTCTAGCCCTCCCTGGAAACAACTGGGCTTAGCTTGAAGCTCGGAGGGAGATGCAGACAACACAGTGGTCGATGCAGACGAGAAGGCAAGCAGAGGGTGCAGCGGCGAGTTTGCGTGACGTACGGGAGGGAGGCAAGGGGAAGGTGCAGCCCAGCAGTGGCTTTTACTTCTCGAGCCTTTTTCGATGGTGGCTGCTGCTGGAGGTCGGCAACGGAGCTGCGAGAGTGACTAATGTGTGGCGGCACGTCCGTCTGAGAGGGAAGTTACACCGAGCCGCAGTGTGTTGTGCGCACTTTCGAGGCTGCTTGGAGAAGGTGCGCAGGCTTCTTTCTTGGACGCGTCCTTCTGGGTGCGCTCAAGCTGCACGGACTCTGCAACACTGAAGGTGTAAGACGCTGCTTCTAGGAGGCTTGTGCTGCTGGAGTGCAACGGCTGCGCGTTACTTTCTGAAGCAGCAGGGACATCCTCAGCTGAATGGGATGGTGAAGCAGCTTTTGGCTGGACTTCTGAAATTCGGAACACTGAGCACACAAGCCCGGTGCTCTGCGGCCTTCAATCTTCGCCTTCTGCGGTCTGCGCACAACTGAAGGCCAGCGACGGCGTCCAGCTTTGCCGCACTTCAGCGTGTACACTGCACGCATCCACAGCGTGCTGTGGCGCGGATTTCCCTCAGCTCGAGCTGGAAGCATTTTCTGCTTCCCGGAGTCCAAACCGTCCGTCTAGCTCTCCCTTAGAGAAATGGGGTCAGGAGAGAAGCCCTTGCCGGATGAGCTTTACGCTGGCCAAGACTTTCCGCACAGCACCACGAGCTGGCCGACGAGGAGGAGAAAGGAAGAACATCTTCCCGTCCTGGCACAGTTCTCCGTACTGGACGTCTCTCCGGATCTCTGGTCCTTGCGAGGCTGTCATGGGCGCGGTGGGACTTCGAACTGAGAAGGAACGTGCAGAGAGCACGGCCATCTGCCGGGGCGGTGCAGGTTGCAAAGGAAACTCGCATGTGCACCACACTGCAGTGTGTGCATTTGCACACGGCAGTGGGGTGCCAATACAAGCTTGCACGCGTCGGGGGCAAGCTCTGGGTAAGCTCGTTGTCGCGGCACAGTGCTCTGGGCGACACGTGGCCGAATAGCTTTCCGTTTACATTCGGACGACAAGAGAGGCAGGATGTGGTGGGACATAGCTCTGAGAGGGAAACGGCTTAGCCCGGGCGCGTTGCGGCACAAGCAGCGCGCTGGAGCCGTTCGCTGCCGGCACAGTGCCCAGTGCGAGAAGCAGACGACTGTTCGCCTCCGGCAGAATGAAAGCGCGACGTGCTCCGAAAGGGGAAGAACGACGGCGCAGAGCACCGGGCTCGTGTGCGCAGCGTACACGCCGAGAGGGGAGCGTGGCTGCCCCTCGCCTGCCTGCCGGCTTGACCTTAGCAGTCGGCAGGAGGAAGTTCAACGGCAGCCACTTGTGCTGCTACCTCGTCCTCTTCTAGCCCTCCCTGGAAACAACTGGGCTTAGCTTGAAGCTCGGAGGGAGATGCAGACAACACAGTGGTCGATGCAGACGAGAAGGCAAGCAGAGGGTGCAGCGGCGAGTTTGCGTGACGTACGGGAGGGAGGCAAGGGGAAGGTGCAGCCCAGCAGTGGCTTTTACTTCTCGAGCCTTTTTCGATGGTGGCTGCTGCTGGAGGTCGGCAACGGAGCTGCGAGAGTGACTAATGTGTGGCGGCACGTCCGTCTGAGAGGGAAGTTACACCGAGCCGCAGTGTGTTGTGCGCACTTTCGAGGCTGCTTGGAGAAGGTGCGCAGGCTTCTTTCTTGGACGCGTCCTTCTGGGTGCGCTCAAGCTGCACGGACTCTGCAACACTGAAGGTGTAAGACGCTGCTTCTAGGAGGCTTGTGCTGCTGGAGTGCAACGGCTGCGCGTTACTTTCTGAAGCAGCAGGGACATCCTCAGCTGAATGGGATGGTGAAGCAGCTTTTGGCTGGACTTCTGAAATTCGGAACACTGAGCACACAAGCCCGGTGCTCTGCGGCCTTCAATCTTCGCCTTCTGCGGTCTGCGCACAACTGAAGGCCAGCGACGGCGTCCAGCTTTGCCGCACTTCAGCGTGTACACTGCACGCATCCACAGCGTGCTGTGGCGCGGATTTCCCTCAGCTCGAGCTGGAAGCATTTTCTGCTTCCCGGAGTCCAAACCGTCCGTCTAGCTCTCCCTTAGAGAAATGGGGTCAGGAGAGAAGCCCTTGCCGGATGAGCTTTACGCTGGCCAAGACTTTCCGCACAGCACCACGAGCTGGCCGACGAGGAGGAGAAAGGAAGAACATCTTCCCGTCCTGGCACAGTTCTCCGTACTGGACGTCTCTCCGGATCTCTGGTCCTTGCGAGGCTGTCATGGGCGCGGTGGGACTTCGAACTGAGAAGGAACGTGCAGAGAGCACGGCCATCTGCCGGGGCGGTGCAGGTTGCAAAGGAAACTCGCATGTGCACCACACTGCAGTGTGTGCATTTGCACACGGCAGTGGGGTGCCAATACAAGCTTGCACGCGTCGGGGGCAAGCTCTGGGTAAGCTCGTTGTCGCGGCACAGTGCTCTGGGCGACACGTGGCCGAATAGCTTTCCGTTTACATTCGGACGACAAGAGAGGCAGGATGTGGTGGGACATAGCTCTGAGAGGGAAACGGCTTAGCCCGGGCGCGTTGCGGCACAAGCAGCGCGCTGGAGCCGTTCGCTGCCGGCACAGTGCCCAGTGCGAGAAGCAGACGACTGTTCGCCTCCGGCAGAATGAAAGCGCGACGTGCTCCGAAAGGGGAAGAACGACGGCGCAGAGCACCGGGCTCGTGTGCGCAGCGTACACGCCGAGAGGGGAGCGTGGCTGCCCCTCGCCTGCCTGCCGGCTTGACCTTAGCAGTCGGCAGGAGGAAGTTCAACGGCAGCCACTTGTGCTGCTACCTCGTCCTCTTCTAGCCCTCCCTGGAAACAACTGGGCTTAGCTTGAAGCTCGGAGGGAGATGCAGACAACACAGTGGTCGATGCAGACGAGAAGGCAAGCAGAGGGTGCAGCGGCGAGTTTGCGTGACGTACGGGAGGGAGGCAAGGGGAAGGTGCAGCCCAGCAGTGGCTTTTACTTCTCGAGCCTTTTTCGATGGTGGCTGCTGCTGGAGGTCGGCAACGGAGCTGCGAGAGTGACTAATGTGTGGCGGCACGTCCGTCTGAGAGGGAAGTTACACCGAGCCGCAGTGTGTTGTGCGCACTTTCGAGGCTGCTTGGAGAAGGTGCGCAGGCTTCTTTCTTGGACGCGTCCTTCTGGGTGCGCTCAAGCTGCACGGACTCTGCAACACTGAAGGTGTAAGACGCTGCTTCTAGGAGGCTTGTGCTGCTGGAGTGCAACGGCTGCGCGTTACTTTCTGAAGCAGCAGGGACATCCTCAGCTGAATGGGATGGTGAAGCAGCTTTTGGCTGGACTTCTGAAATTCGGAACACTGAGCACACAAGCCCGGTGCTCTGCGGCCTTCAATCTTCGCCTTCTGCGGTCTGCGCACAACTGAAGGCCAGCGACGGCGTCCAGCTTTGCCGCACTTCAGCGTGTACACTGCACGCATCCACAGCGTGCTGTGGCGCGGATTTCCCTCAGCTCGAGCTGGAAGCATTTTCTGCTTCCCGGAGTCCAAACCGTCCGTCTAGCTCTCCCTTAGAGAAATGGGGTCAGGAGAGAAGCCCTTGCCGGATGAGCTTTACGCTGGCCAAGACTTTCCGCACAGCACCACGAGCTGGCCGACGAGGAGGAGAAAGGAAGAACATCTTCCCGTCCTGGCACAGTTCTCCGTACTGGACGTCTCTCCGGATCTCTGGTCCTTGCGAGGCTGTCATGGGCGCGGTGGGACTTCGAACTGAGAAGGAACGTGCAGAGAGCACGGCCATCTGCCGGGGCGGTGCAGGTTGCAAAGGAAACTCGCATGTGCACCACACTGCAGTGTGTGCATTTGCACACGGCAGTGGGGTGCCAATACAAGCTTGCACGCGTCGGGGGCAAGCTCTGGGTAAGCTCGTTGTCGCGGCACAGTGCTCTGGGCGACACGTGGCCGAATAGCTTTCCGTTTACATTCGGACGACAAGAGAGGCAGGATGTGGTGGGACATAGCTCTGAGAGGGAAACGGCTTAGCCCGGGCGCGTTGCGGCACAAGCAGCGCGCTGGAGCCGTTCGCTGCCGGCACAGTGCCCAGTGCGAGAAGCAGACGACTGTTCGCCTCCGGCAGAATGAAAGCGCGACGTGCTCCGAAAGGGGAAGAACGACGGCGCAGAGCACCGGGCTCGTGTGCGCAGCGTACACGCCGAGAGGGGAGCGTGGCTGCCCCTCGCCTGCCTGCCGGCTTGACCTTAGCAGTCGGCAGGAGGAAGTTCAACGGCAGCCACTTGTGCTGCTACCTCGTCCTCTTCTAGCCCTCCCTGGAAACAACTGGGCTTAGCTTGAAGCTCGGAGGGAGATGCAGACAACACAGTGGTCGATGCAGACGAGAAGGCAAGCAGAGGGTGCAGCGGCGAGTTTGCGTGACGTACGGGAGGGAGGCAAGGGGAAGGTGCAGCCCAGCAGTGGCTTTTACTTCTCGAGCCTTTTTCGATGGTGGCTGCTGCTGGAGGTCGGCAACGGAGCTGCGAGAGTGACTAATGTGTGGCGGCACGTCCGTCTGAGAGGGAAGTTACACCGAGCCGCAGTGTGTTGTGCGCACTTTCGAGGCTGCTTGGAGAAGGTGCGCAGGCTTCTTTCTTGGACGCGTCCTTCTGGGTGCGCTCAAGCTGCACGGACTCTGCAACACTGAAGGTGTAAGACGCTGCTTCTAGGAGGCTTGTGCTGCTGGAGTGCAACGGCTGCGCGTTACTTTCTGAAGCAGCAGGGACATCCTCAGCTGAATGGGATGGTGAAGCAGCTTTTGGCTGGACTTCTGAAATTCGGAACACTGAGCACACAAGCCCGGTGCTCTGCGGCCTTCAATCTTCGCCTTCTGCGGTCTGCGCACAACTGAAGGCCAGCGACGGCGTCCAGCTTTGGCGCACTTCAGCGTGTACACTGCACGCATCCACAGCGTGCTGTGGCGCGGATTTCCCTCAGCTCGAGCTGGAAGCATTTTCTGCTTCCCGGAGTCCAAACCGTCCGTCTAGCTCTCCCTTAGAGAAATGGGGTCAGGAGAGAAGCCCTTGCCGGATGAGCTTTACGCTGGCCAAGACTTTCCGCACAGCACCCCGAGCTGGCCGACGAGGAGGAGAAAGGAAGAACATCTTCCCGTCCTGGCACAGTTCTCCGTACTGGACGTCTCTCCGGATCTCTGGTCCTTGCGAGGCTGTCATGGGCGCGGTGGGACTTCGAACTGAGAAGGAACGTGCAGAGAGCACGGCCATCTGCCGGGGCGGTGCAGGTTGCAAAGGAAACTCGCATGTGCACCACACTGCAGTGTGTGCATTTGCACACGGCAGTGGGGTGCCAATACAAGCTTGCACGCGTCGGGGGCAAGCTCTGGGTAAGCTCGTTGTCGCGGCACAGTGCTCTGGGCGACACGTGGCCGAATAGCTTTCCGTTTACATTCGGACGACAAGAGAGGCAGGATGTGGTGGGACATAGCTCTGAGAGGGAAACGGCTTAGCCCGGGCGCGTTGCGGCACAAGCAGCGCGCTGGAGCCGTTCGCTGCCGGCACAGTGCCCAGTGCGAGAAGCAGACGACTGTTCGCCTCCGGCAGAATGAAAGCGCGACGTGCTCCGAAAGGGGAAGAACGACGGCGCAGAGCACCGGGCTCGTGTGCGCAGCGTACACGCCGAGAGGGGAGCGTGGCTGCCCCTCGCCTGCCTGCCGGCTTGACCTTAGCAGTCGGCAGGAGGAAGTTCAACGGCAGCCACTTGTGCTGCTACCTCGTCCTCTTCTAGCCCTCCCTGGAAACAACTGGGCTTAGCTTGAAGCTCGGAGGGAGATGCAGACAACACAGTGGTCGATGCAGACGAGAAGGCAAGCAGAGGGTGCAGCGGCGAGTTTGCGTGACGTACGGGAGGGAGGCAAGGGGAAGGTGCAGCCCAGCAGTGGCTTTTACTTCTCGAGCCTTTTTCGATGGTGGCTGCTGCTGGAGGTCGGCAACGGAGCTGCGAGAGTGACTAATGTGTGGCGGCACGTCCGTCTGAGAGGGAAGTTACACCGAGCCGCAGTGTGTTGTGCGCACTTTCGAGGCTGCTTGGAGAAGGTGCGCAGGCTTCTTTCTTGGACGCGTCCTTCTGGGTGCGCTCAAGCTGCACGGACTCTGCAACACTGAAGGTGTAAGACGCTGCTTCTAGGAGGCTTGTGCTGCTGGAGTGCAACGGCTGCGCGTTACTTTCTGAAGCAGCAGGGACATCCTCAGCTGAATGGGATGGTGAAGCAGCTTTTGGCTGGACTTCTGAAATTCGGAACACTGAGCACACAAGCCCGGTGCTCTGCGGCCTTCAATCTTCGCCTTCTGCGGTCTGCGCACAACTGAAGGCCAGCGACGGCGTCCAGCTTTGCCGCACTTCAGCGTGTACACTGCACGCATCCACAGCGTGCTGTGGCGCGGATTTCCCTCAGCTCGAGCTGGAAGCATTTTCTGCTTCCCGGAGTCCAAACCGTCCGTCTAGCTCTCCCTTAGAGAAATGGGGTCAGGAGAGAAGCCCTTGCCGGATGAGCTTTACGCTGGCCAAGACTTTCCGCACAGCACCCCGAGCTGGCCGACGAGGAGGAGAAAGGAAGAACATCTTCCCGTCCTGGCACAGTTCTCCGTACTGGACGTCTCTCCGGATCTCTGGTCCTTGCGAGGCTGTCATGGGCGCGGTGGGACTTCGAACTGAGAAGGAACGTGCAGAGAGCACGGCCATCTGCCGGGGCGGTGCAGGTTGCAAAGGAAACTCGCATGTGCACCACACTGCAGTGTGTGCATTTGCACACGGCAGTGGGGTGCCAATACAAGCTTGCACGCGTCGGGGGCAAGCTCTGGGTAAGCTCGTTGTCGCGGCACAGTGCTCTGGGCGACACGTGGCCGAATAGCTTTCCGTTTACATTCGGACGACAAGAGAGGCAGGATGTGGTGGGACATAGCTCTGAGAGGGAAACGGCTTAGCCCGGGCGCGTTGCGGCACAAGCAGCGCGCTGGAGCCGTTCGCTGCCGGCACAGTGCCCAGTGCGAGAAGCAGACGACTGTTCGCCTCCGGCAGAATGAAAGCGCGACGTGCTCCGAAAGGGGAAGAACGACGGCGCAGAGCACCGGGCTCGTGTGCGCAGCGTACACGCCGAGAGGGGAGCGTGGCTGCCCCTCGCCTGCCTGCCGGCTTGACCTTAGCAGTCGGCAGGAGGAAGTTCAACGGCAGCCACTTGTGCTGCTACCTCGTCCTCTTCTAGCCCTCCCTGGAAACAACTGGGCTTAGCTTGAAGCTCGGAGGGAGATGCAGACAACACAGTGGTCGATGCAGACGAGAAGGCAAGCACAGGGTGCAGCGGCGAGTTTGCGTGACGTACGGGAGGGAGGCAAGGGGAAGGTGCAGCCCAGCAGTGGCTTTTACTTCTCGAGCCTTTTTCGATGGTGGCTGCTGCTGGAGGTCGGCAACGGAGCTGCGAGAGTGACTAATGTGTGGCGGCACGTCCGTCTGAGAGGGAAGTTACACCGAGCCGCAGTGTGTTGTGCGCACTTTCGAGGCTGCTTGGAGAAGGTGCGCAGGCTTCTTTCTTGGACGCGTCCTTCTGGGTGCGCTCAAGCTGCACGGACTCTGCAACACTGAAGGTGTAAGACGCTGCTTCTAGGAGGCTTGTGCTGCTGGAGTGCAACGGCTGCGCGTTACTTTCTGAAGCAGCAGGGACATCCTCAGCTGAATGGGATGGTGAAGCAGCTTTTGGCTGGACTTCTGAAATTCGGAACACTGAGCACACAAGCCCGGTGCTCTGCGGCCTTCAATCTTCGCCTTCTGCGGTCTGCGCACAACTGAAGGCCAGCGACGGCGTCCAGCTTTGCCGCACTTCAGCGTGTACACTGCACGCATCCACAGCGTGCTGTGGCGCGGATTTCCCTCAGCTCGAGCTGGAAGCATTTTCTGCTTCCCGGAGTCCAAACCGTCCGTCTAGCTCTCCCTTAGAGAAATGGGGTCAGGAGAGAAGCCCTTGCCGGATGAGCTTTACGCTGGCCAAGACTTTCCGCACAGCACCACGAGCTGGCCGACGAGGAGGAGAAAGGAAGAACATCTTCCCGTCCTGGCACAGTTCTCCGTACTGGACGTCTCTCCGGATCTCTGGTCCTTGCGAGGCTGTCATGGGCGCGGTGGGACTTCGAACTGAGAAGGAACGTGCAGAGAGCACGGCCATCTGCCGGGGCGGTGCAGGTTGCAAAGGAAACTCGCATGTGCACCACACTGCAGTGTGTGCATTTGCACACGGCAGTGGGGTGCCAATACAAGCTTGCACGCGTCGGGGGCAAGCTCTGGGTAAGCTCGTTGTCGCGGCACAGTGCTCTGGGCGACACGTGGCCGAATAGCTTTCCGTTTACATTCGGACGACAAGAGAGGCAGGATGTGGTGGGACATAGCTCTGAGAGGGAAATGGCTTAGCCCGGGCGCGTTGCGGCACAAGCAGCGCGCTGGAGCCGTTCGCTGCCGGCACAGTGCCCAGTGCGAGAAGCAGACGACTGTTCGCCTCCGGCAGAATGAAAGCGCGACGTGCTCCGAAAGGGGAAGAACGACGGCGCAGAGCACCGGGCTCGTGTGCGCAGCGTACACGCCCAGAGGGGAGCGTGGCTGCCCCTCGCCTGCCTGCCGGCTTGACCTTAGCAGTCGGCAGGAGGAAGTTCAACGGCAGCCACTTGTGCTGCTACCTCGTCCTCTTCTAGCCCTCCCTGGAAACAACTGGGCTTAGCTTGAAGCTCGGAGGGAGATGCAGACAACACAGTGGTCGATGCAGACGAGAAGGCAAGCACAGGGTGCAGCGGCGAGTTTGCGTGACGTACGGGAGGGAGGCAAGGGGAAGGTGCAGCCCAGCAGTGGCTTTTACTTCTCGAGCCTTTTTCGATGGTGGCTGCTGCTGGAGGTCGGCAACGGAGCTGCGAGAGTGACTAATGTGTGGCGGCACGTCCGTCTGAGAGGGAAGTTACACCGAGCCGCAGTGTGTTGTGCGCACTTTCGAGGCTGCTTGGAGAAGGTGCGCAGGCTTCTTTCTTGGACGCGTCCTTCTGGGTGCGCTCAAGCTGCACGGACTCTGCAACACTGAAGGTGTAAGACGCTGCTTCTAGGAGGCTTGTGCTGCTGGAGTGCAACGGCTGCGCGTTACTTTCTGAAGCAGCAGGGACATCCTCAGCTGAATGGGATGGTGAAGCAGCTTTTGGCTGGACTTCTGAAATTCGGAACACTGAGCACACAAGCCCGGTGCTCTGCGGCCTTCAATCTTCGCCTTCTGCGGTCTGCGCACAACTGAAGGCCAGCGACGGCGTCCAGCTTTGCCGCACTTCAGCGTGTACACTGCACGCATCCACAGCGTGCTGTGGCGCGGATTTCCCTCAGCTCGAGCTGGAAGCATTTTCTGCTTCCCGGAGTCCAAACCGTCCGTCTAGCTCTCCCTTAGAGAAATGGGGTCAGGAGAGAAGCCCTTGCCGGATGAGCTTTACGCTGGCCAAGACTTTCCGCACAGCACCACGAGCTGGCCGACGAGGAGGAGAAAGGAAGAACATCTTCCCGTCCTGGCACAGTTCTCCGTACTGGACGTCTCTCCGGATCTCTGGTCCTTGCGAGGCTGTCATGGGCGCGGTGGGACTTCGAACTGAGAAGGAACGTGCAGAGAGCACGGCCATCTGCCGGGGCGGTGCAGGTTGCAAAGGAAACTCGCATGTGCACCACACTGCAGTGTGTGCATTTGCACACGGCAGTGGGGTGCCAATACAAGCTTGCACGCGTCGGGGGCAAGCTCTGGGTAAGCTCGTTGTCGCGGCACAGTGCTCTGGGCGACACGTGGCCGAATAGCTTTCCGTTTACATTCGGACGACAAGAGAGGCAGGATGTGGTGGGACATAGCTCTGAGAGGGAAACGGCTTAGCCCGGGCGCGTTGCGGCACAAGCAGCGCGCTGGAGCCGTTCGCTGCCGGCACAGTGCCCAGTGCGAGAAGCAGACGACTGTTCGCCTCCGGCAGAATGAAAGCGCGACGTGCTCCGAAAGGGGAAGAACGACGGCGCAGAGCACCGGGCTCGTGTGCGCAGCGTACACGCCCAGAGGGGAGCGTGGCTGCCCCTCGCCTGCCTGCCGGCTTGACCTTAGCAGTCGGCAGGAGGAAGTTCAACGGCAGCCACTTGTGCTGCTACCTCGTCCTCTTCTAGCCCTCCCTGGAAACAACTGGGCTTAGCTTGAAGCTCGGAGGGAGATGCAGACAACACAGTGGTCGATGCAGACGAGAAGGCAAGCAGAGGGTGCAGCGGCGAGTTTGCGTGACGTACGGGAGGGAGGCAAGGGGAAGGTGCAGCCCAGCAGTGGCTTTTACTTCTCGAGCCTTTTTCGATGGTGGCTGCTGCTGGAGGTCGGCAACGGAGCTGCGAGAGTGACTAATGTGTGGCGGCACGTCCGTCTGAGAGGGAAGTTACACCGAGCCGCAGTGTGTTGTGCGCACTTTCGAGGCTGCTTGGAGAAGGTGCGCAGGCTTCTTTCTTGGACGCGTCCTTCTGGGTGCGCTCAAGCTGCACGGACTCTGCAACACTGAAGGTGTAAGACGCTGCTTCTAGGAGGCTTGTGCTGCTGGAGTGCAACGGCTGCGCGTTACTTTCTGAAGCAGCAGGGACATCCTCAGCTGAATGGGATGGTGAAGCAGCTTTTGGCTGGACTTCTGAAATTCGGAACACTGAGCACACAAGCCCGGTGCTCTGCGGCCTTCAATCTTCGCCTTCTGCGGTCTGCGCACAACTGAAGGCCAGCGACGGCGTCCAGCTTTGCCGCACTTCAGCGTGTACACTGCACGCATCCACAGCGTGCTGTGGCGCGGATTTCCCTCAGCTCGAGCTGGAAGCATTTTCTGCTTCCCGGAGTCCAAACCGTCCGTCTAGCTCTCCCTTAGAGAAATGGGGTCAGGAGAGAAGCCCTTGCCGGATGAGCTTTACGCTGGCCAAGACTTTCCGCACAGCACCACGAGCTGGCCGACGAGGAGGAGAAAGGAAGAACATCTTCCCGTCCTGGCACAGTTCTCCGTACTGGACGTCTCTCCGGATCTCTGGTCCTTGCGAGGCTGTCATGGGCGCGGTGGGACTTCGAACTGAGAAGGAACGTGCAGAGAGCACGGCCATCTGCCGGGGCGGTGCAGGTTGCAAAGGAAACTCGCATGTGCACCACACTGCAGTGTGTGCATTTGCACACGGCAGTGGGGTGCCAATACAAGCTTGCACGCGTCGGGGGCAAGCTCTGGGTAAGCTCGTTGTCGCGGCACAGTGCTCTGGGCGACACGTGGCCGAATAGCTTTCCGTTTACATTCGGACGACAAGAGAGGCAGGATGTGGTGGGACATAGCTCTGAGAGGGAAACGGCTTAGCCCGGGCGCGTTGCGGCACAAGCAGCGCGCTGGAGCCGTTCGCTGCCGGCACAGTGCCCAGTGCGAGAAGCAGACGACTGTTCGCCTCCGGCAGAATGAAAGCGCGACGTGCTCCGAAAGGGGAAGAACGACGGCGCAGAGCACCGGGCTCGTGTGCGCAGCGTACACGCCCAGAGGGGAGCGTGGCTGCCCCTCGCCTGCCTGCCGGCTTGACCTTAGCAGTCGGCAGGAGGAAGTTCAACGGCAGCCACTTGTGCTGCTACCTCGTCCTCTTCTAGCCCTCCCTGGAAACAACTGGGCTTAGCTTGAAGCTCGGAGGGAGATGCAGACAACACAGTGGTCGATGCAGACGAGAAGGCAAGCACAGGGTGCAGCGGCGAGTTTGCGTGACGTACGGGAGGGAGGCAAGGGGAAGGTGCAGCCCAGCAGTGGCTTTTACTTCTCGAGCCTTTTTCGATGGTGGCTGCTGCTGGAGGTCGGCAACGGAGCTGCGAGAGTGACTAATGTGTGGCGGCACGTCCGTCTGAGAGGGAAGTTACACCGAGCCGCAGTGTGTTGTGCGCACTTTCGAGGCTGCTTGGAGAAGGTGCGCAGGCTTCTTTCTTGGACGCGTCCTTCTGGGTGCGCTCAAGCTGCACGGACTCTGCAACACTGAAGGTGTAAGACGCTGCTTCTAGGAGGCTTGTGCTGCTGGAGTGCAACGGCTGCGCGTTACTTTCTGAAGCAGCAGGGACATCCTCAGCTGAATGGGATGGTGAAGCAGCTTTTGGCTGGACTTCTGAAATTCGGAACACTGAGCACACAAGCCCGGTGCTCTGCGGCCTTCAATCTTCGCCTTCTGCGGTCTGCGCACAACTGAAGGCCAGCGACGGCGTCCAGCTTTGCCGCACTTCAGCGTGTACACTGCACGCATCCACAGCGTGCTGTGGCGCGGATTTCCCTCAGCTCGAGCTGGAAGCATTTTCTGCTTCCCGGAGTCCAAACCGTCCGTCTAGCTCTCCCTTAGAGAAATGGGGTCAGGAGAGAAGCCCTTGCCGGATGAGCTTTACGCTGGCCAAGACTTTCCGCACAGCACCACGAGCTGGCCGACGAGGAGGAGAAAGGAAGAACATCTTCCCGTCCTGGCACAGTTCTCCGTACTGGACGTCTCTCCGGATCTCTGGTCCTTGCGAGGCTGTCATGGGCGCGGTGGGACTTCGAACTGAGAAGGAACGTGCAGAGAGCACGGCCATCTGCCGGGGCGGTGCAGGTTGCAAAGGAAACTCGCATGTGCACCACACTGCAGTGTGTGCATTTGCACACGGCAGTGGGGTGCCAATACAAGCTTGCACGCGTCGGGGGCAAGCTCTGGGTAAGCTCGTTGTCGCGGCACAGTGCTCTGGGCGACACGTGGCCGAATAGCTTTCCGTTTACATTCGGACGACAAGAGAGGCAGGATGTGGTGGGACATAGCTCTGAGAGGGAAACGGCTTAGCCCGGGCGCGTTGCGGCACAAGCAGCGCGCTGGAGCCGTTCGCTGCCGGCACAGTGCCCAGTGCGAGAAGCAGACGACTGTTCGCCTCCGGCAGAATGAAAGCGCGACGTGCTCCGAAAGGGGAAGAACGACGGCGCAGAGCACCGGGCTCGTGTGCGCAGCGTACACGCCGAGAGGGGAGCGTGGCTGCCCCTCGCCTGCCTGCCGGCTTGACCTTAGCAGTCGGCAGGAGGAAGTTCAACGGCAGCCACTTGTGCTGCTACCTCGTCCTCTTCTAGCCCTCCCTGGAAACAACTGGGCTTAGCTTGAAGCTCGGAGGGAGATGCAGACAACACAGTGGTCGATGCAGACGAGAAGGCAAGCACAGGGTGCAGCGGCGAGTTTGCGTGACGTACGGGAGGGAGGCAAGGGGAAGGTGCAGCCCAGCAGTGGCTTTTACTTCTCGAGCCTTTTTCGATGGTGGCTGCTGCTGGAGGTCGGCAACGGAGCTGCGAGAGTGACTAATGTGTGGCGGCACGTCCGTCTGAGAGGGAAGTTACACCGAGCCGCAGTGTGTTGTGCGCACTTTCGAGGCTGCTTGGAGAAGGTGCGCAGGCTTCTTTCTTGGACGCGTCCTTCTGGGTGCGCTCAAGCTGCACGGACTCTGCAACACTGAAGGTGTAAGACGCTGCTTCTAGGAGGCTTGTGCTGCTGGAGTGCAACGGCTGCGCGTTACTTTCTGAAGCAGCAGGGACATCCTCAGCTGAATGGGATGGTGAAGCAGCTTTTGGCTGGACTTCTGAAATTCGGAACACTGAGCACACAAGCCCGGTGCTCTGCGGCCTTCAATCTTCGCCTTCTGCGGTCTGCGCACAACTGAAGGCCAGCGACGGCGTCCAGCTTTGCCGCACTTCAGCGTGTACACTGCACGCATCCACAGCGTGCTGTGGCGCGGATTTCCCTCAGCTCGAGCTGGAAGCATTTTCTGCTTCCCGGAGTCCAAACCGTCCGTCTAGCTCTCCCTTAGAGAAATGGGGTCAGGAGAGAAGCCCTTGCCGGATGAGCTTTACGCTGGCCAAGACTTTCCGCACAGCACCACGAGCTGGCCGACGAGGAGGAGAAAGGAAGAACATCTTCCCGTCCTGGCACAGTTCTCCGTACTGGACGTCTCTCCGGATCTCTGGTCCTTGCGAGGCTGTCATGGGCGCGGTGGGACTTCGAACTGAGAAGGAACGTGCAGAGAGCACGGCCATCTGCCGGGGCGGTGCAGGTTGCAAAGGAAACTCGCATGTGCACCACACTGCAGTGTGTGCATTTGCACACGGCAGTGGGGTGCCAATACAAGCTTGCACGCGTCGGGGGCAAGCTCTGGGTAAGCTCGTTGTCGCGGCACAGTGCTCTGGGCGACACGTGGCCGAATAGCTTTCCGTTTACATTCGGACGACAAGAGAGGCAGGATGTGGTGGGACATAGCTCTGAGAGGGAAACGGCTTAGCCCGGGCGCGTTGCGGCACAAGCAGCGCGCTGGAGCCGTTCGCTGCCGGCACAGTGCCCAGTGCGAGAAGCAGACGACTGTTCGCCTCCGGCAGAATGAAAGCGCGACGTGCTCCGAAAGGGGAAGAACGACGGCGCAGAGCACCGGGCTCGTGTGCGCAGCGTACACGCCCAGAGGGGAGCGTGGCTGCCCCTCGCCTGCCTGCCGGCTTGACCTTAGCAGTCGGCAGGAGGAAGTTCAACGGCAGCCACTTGTGCTGCTACCTCGTCCTCTTCTAGCCCTCCCTGGAAACAACTGGGCTTAGCTTGAAGCTCGGAGGGAGATGCAGACAACACAGTGGTCGATGCAGACGAGAAGGCAAGCAGAGGGTGCAGCGGCGAGTTTGCGTGACGTACGGGAGGGAGGCAAGGGGAAGGTGCAGCCCAGCAGTGGCTTTTACTTCTCGAGCCTTTTTCGATGGTGGCTGCTGCTGGAGGTCGGCAACGGAGCTGCGAGAGTGACTAATGTGTGGCGGCACGTCCGTCTGAGAGGGAAGTTACACCGAGCCGCAGTGTGTTGTGCGCACTTTCGAGGCTGCTTGGAGAAGGTGCGCAGGCTTCTTTCTTGGACGCGTCCTTCTGGGTGCGCTCAAGCTGCACGGACTCTGCAACACTGAAGGTGTAAGACGCTGCTTCTAGGAGGCTTGTGCTGCTGGAGTGCAACGGCTGCGCGTTACTTTCTGAAGCAGCAGGGACATCCTCAGCTGAATGGGATGGTGAAGCAGCTTTTGGCTGGACTTCTGAAATTCGGAACACTGAGCACACAAGCCCGGTGCTCTGCGGCCTTCAATCTTCGCCTTCTGCGGTCTGCGCACAACTGAAGGCCAGCGACGGCGTCCAGCTTTGCCGCACTTCAGCGTGTACACTGCACGCATCCACAGCGTGCTGTGGCGCGGATTTCCCTCAGCTCGAGCTGGAAGCATTTTCTGCTTCCCGGAGTCCAAACCGTCCGTCTAGCTCTCCCTTAGAGAAATGGGGTCAGGAGAGAAGCCCTTGCCGGATGAGCTTTACGCTGGCCAAGACTTTCCGCACAGCACCACGAGCTGGCCGACGAGGAGGAGAAAGGAAGAACATCTTCCCGTCCTGGCACAGTTCTCCGTACTGGACGTCTCTCCGGATCTCTGGTCCTTGCGAGGCTGTCATGGGCGCGGTGGGACTTCGAACTGAGAAGGAACGTGCAGAGAGCACGGCCATCTGCCGGGGCGGTGCAGGTTGCAAAGGAAACTCGCATGTGCACCACACTGCAGTGTGTGCATTTGCACACGGCAGTGGGGTGCCAATACAAGCTTGCACGCGTCGGGGGCAAGCTCTGGGTAAGCTCGTTGTCGCGGCACAGTGCTCTGGGCGACACGTGGCCGAATAGCTTTCCGTTTACATTCGGACGACAAGAGAGGCAGGATGTGGTGGGACATAGCTCTGAGAGGGAAACGGCTTAGCCCGGGCGCGTTGCGGCACAAGCAGCGCGCTGGAGCCGTTCGCTGCCGGCACAGTGCCCAGTGCGAGAAGCAGACGACTGTTCGCCTCCGGCAGAATGAAAGCGCGACGTGCTCCGAAAGGGGAAGAACGACGGCGCAGAGCACCGGGCTCGTGTGCGCAGCGTACACGCCGAGAGGGGAGCGTGGCTGCCCCTCGCCTGCCTGCCGGCTTGACCTTAGCAGTCGGCAGGAGGAAGTTCAACGGCAGCCACTTGTGCTGCTACCTCGTCCTCTTCTAGCCCTCCCTGGAAACAACTGGGCTTAGCTTGAAGCTCGGAGGGAGATGCAGACAACACAGTGGTCGATGCAGACGAGAAGGCAAGCAGAGGGTGCAGCGGCGAGTTTGCGTGACGTACGGGAGGGAGGCAAGGGGAAGGTGCAGCCCAGCAGTGGCTTTTACTTCTCGAGCCTTTTTCGATGGTGGCTGCTGCTGGAGGTCGGCAACGGAGCTGCGAGAGTGACTAATGTGTGGCGGCACGTCCGTCTGAGAGGGAAGTTACACCGAGCCGCAGTGTGTTGTGCGCACTTTCGAGGCTGCTTGGAGAAGGTGCGCAGGCTTCTTTCTTGGACGCGTCCTTCTGGGTGCGCTCAAGCTGCACGGACTCTGCAACACTGAAGGTGTAAGACGCTGCTTCTAGGAGGCTTGTGCTGCTGGAGTGCAACGGCTGCGCGTTACTTTCTGAAGCAGCAGGGACATCCTCAGCTGAATGGGATGGTGAAGCAGCTTTTGGCTGGACTTCTGAAATTCGGAACACTGAGCACACAAGCCCGGTGCTCTGCGGCCTTCAATCTTCGCCTTCTGCGGTCTGCGCACAACTGAAGGCCAGCGACGGCGTCCAGCTTTGCCGCACTTCAGCGTGTACACTGCACGCATCCACAGCGTGCTGTGGCGCGGATTTCCCTCAGCTCGAGCTGGAAGCATTTTCTGCTTCCCGGAGTCCAAACCGTCCGTCTAGCTCTCCCTTAGAGAAATGGGGTCAGGAGAGAAGCCCTTGCCGGATGAGCTTTACGCTGGCCAAGACTTTCCGCACAGCACCACGAGCTGGCCGACGAGGAGGAGAAAGGAAGAACATCTTCCCGTCCTGGCACAGTTCTCCGTACTGGACGTCTCTCCGGATCTCTGGTCCTTGCGAGGCTGTCATGGGCGCGGTGGGACTTCGAACTGAGAAGGAACGTGCAGAGAGCACGGCCATCTGCCGGGGCGGTGCAGGTTGCAAAGGAAACTCGCATGTGCACCACACTGCAGTGTGTGCATTTGCACACGGCAGTGGGGTGCCAATACAAGCTTGCACGCGTCGGGGGCAAGCTCTGGGTAAGCTCGTTGTCGCGGCACAGTGCTCTGGGCGACACGTGGCCGAATAGCTTTCCGTTTACATTCGGACGACAAGAGAGGCAGGATGTGGTGGGACATAGCTCTGAGAGGGAAACGGCTTAGCCCGGGCGCGTTGCGGCACAAGCAGCGCGCTGGAGCCGTTCGCTGCCGGCACAGTGCCCAGTGCGAGAAGCAGACGACTGTTCGCCTCCGGCAGAATGAAAGCGCGACGTGCTCCGAAAGGGGAAGAACGACGGCGCAGAGCACCGGGCTCGTGTGCGCAGCGTACACGCCGAGAGGGGAGCGTGGCTGCCCCTCGCCTGCCTGCCGGCTTGACCTTAGCAGTCGGCAGGAGGAAGTTCAACGGCAGCCACTTGTGCTGCTACCTCGTCCTCTTCTAGCCCTCCCTGGAAACAACTGGGCTTAGCTTGAAGCTCGGAGGGAGATGCAGACAACACAGTGGTCGATGCAGACGAGAAGGCAAGCAGAGGGTGCAGCGGCGAGTTTGCGTGACGTACGGGAGGGAGGCAAGGGGAAGGTGCAGCCCAGCAGTGGCTTTTACTTCTCGAGCCTTTTTCGATGGTGGCTGCTGCTGGAGGTCGGCAACGGAGCTGCGAGAGTGACTAATGTGTGGCGGCACGTCCGTCTGAGAGGGAAGTTACACCGAGCCGCAGTGTGTTGTGCGCACTTTCGAGGCTGCTTGGAGAAGGTGCGCAGGCTTCTTTCTTGGACGCGTCCTTCTGGGTGCGCTCAAGCTGCACGGACTCTGCAACACTGAAGGTGTAAGACGCTGCTTCTAGGAGGCTTGTGCTGCTGGAGTGCAACGGCTGCGCGTTACTTTCTGAAGCAGCAGGGACATCCTCAGCTGAATGGGATGGTGAAGCAGCTTTTGGCTGGACTTCTGAAATTCGGAACACTGAGCACACAAGCCCGGTGCTCTGCGGCCTTCAATCTTCGCCTTCTGCGGTCTGCGCACAACTGAAGGCCAGCGACGGCGTCCAGCTTTGCCGCACTTCAGCGTGTACACTGCACGCATCCACAGCGTGCTGTGGCGCGGATTTCCCTCAGCTCGAGCTGGAAGCATTTTCTGCTTCCCGGAGTCCAAACCGTCCGTCTAGCTCTCCCTTAGAGAAATGGGGTCAGGAGAGAAGCCCTTGCCGGATGAGCTTTACGCTGGCCAAGACTTTCCGCACAGCACCCCGAGCTGGCCGACGAGGAGGAGAAAGGAAGAACATCTTCCCGTCCTGGCACAGTTCTCCGTACTGGACGTCTCTCCGGATCTCTGGTCCTTGCGAGGCTGTCATGGGCGCGGTGGGACTTCGAACTGAGAAGGAACGTGCAGAGAGCACGGCCATCTGCCGGGGCGGTGCAGGTTGCAAAGGAAACTCGCATGTGCACCACACTGCAGTGTGTGCATTTGCACACGGCAGTGGGGTGCCAATACAAGCTTGCACGCGTCGGGGGCAAGCTCTGGGTAAGCTCGTTGTCGCGGCACAGTGCTCTGGGCGACACGTGGCCGAATAGCTTTCCGTTTACATTCGGACGACAAGAGAGGCAGGATGTGGTGGGACATAGCTCTGAGAGGGAAACGGCTTAGCCCGGGCGCGTTGCGGCACAAGCAGCGCGCTGGAGCCGTTCGCTGCCGGCACAGTGCCCAGTGCGAGAAGCAGACGACTGTTCGCCTCCGGCAGAATGAAAGCGCGACGTGCTCCGAAAGGGGAAGAACGACGGCGCAGAGCACCGGGCTCGTGTGCGCAGCGTACACGCCGAGAGGGGAGCGTGGCTGCCCCTCGCCTGCCTGCCGGCTTGACCTTAGCAGTCGGCAGGAGGAAGTTCAACGGCAGCCACTTGTGCTGCTACCTCGTCCTCTTCTAGCCCTCCCTGGAAACAACTGGGCTTAGCTTGAAGCTCGGAGGGAGATGCAGACAACACAGTGGTCGATGCAGACGAGAAGGCAAGCAGAGGGTGCAGCGGCGAGTTTGCGTGACGTACGGGAGGGAGGCAAGGGGAAGGTGCAGCCCAGCAGTGGCTTTTACTTCTCGAGCCTTTTTCGATGGTGGCTGCTGCTGGAGGTCGGCAACGGAGCTGCGAGAGTGACTAATGTGTGGCGGCACGTCCGTCTGAGAGGGAAGTTACACCGAGCCGCAGTGTGTTGTGCGCACTTTCGAGGCTGCTTGGAGAAGGTGCGCAGGCTTCTTTCTTGGACGCGTCCTTCTGGGTGCGCTCAAGCTGCACGGACTCTGCAACACTGAAGGTGTAAGACGCTGCTTCTAGGAGGCTTGTGCTGCTGGAGTGCAACGGCTGCGCGTTACTTTCTGAAGCAGCAGGGACATCCTCAGCTGAATGGGATGGTGAAGCAGCTTTTGGCTGGACTTCTGAAATTCGGAACACTGAGCACACAAGCCCGGTGCTCTGCGGCCTTCAATCTTCGCCTTCTGCGGTCTGCGCACAACTGAAGGCCAGCGACGGCGTCCAGCTTTGCCGCACTTCAGCGTGTACACTGCACGCATCCACAGCGTGCTGTGGCGCGGATTTCCCTCAGCTCGAGCTGGAAGCATTTTCTGCTTCCCGGAGTCCAAACCGTCCGTCTAGCTCTCCCTTAGAGAAATGGGGTCAGGAGAGAAGCCCTTGCCGGATGAGCTTTACGCTGGCCAAGACTTTCCGCACAGCACCCCGAGCTGGCCGACGAGGAGGAGAAAGGAAGAACATCTTCCCGTCCTGGCACAGTTCTCCGTACTGGACGTCTCTCCGGATCTCTGGTCCTTGCGAGGCTGTCATGGGCGCGGTGGGACTTCGAACTGAGAAGGAACGTGCAGAGAGCACGGCCATCTGCCGGGGCGGTGCAGGTTGCAAAGGAAACTCGCATGTGCACCACACTGCAGTGTGTGCATTTGCACACGGCAGTGGGGTGCCAATACAAGCTTGCACGCGTCGGGGGCAAGCTCTGGGTAAGCTCGTTGTCGCGGCACAGTGCTCTGGGCGACACGTGGCCGAATAGCTTTCCGTTTACATTCGGACGACAAGAGAGGCAGGATGTGGTGGGACATAGCTCTGAGAGGGAAACGGCTTAGCCCGGGCGCGTTGCGGCACAAGCAGCGCGCTGGAGCCGTTCGCTGCCGGCACAGTGCCCAGTGCGAGAAGCAGACGACTGTTCGCCTCCGGCAGAATGAAAGCGCGACGTGCTCCGAAAGGGGAAGAACGACGGCGCAGAGCACCGGGCTCGTGTGCGCAGCGTACACGCCGAGAGGGGAGCGTGGCTGCCCCTCGCCTGCCTGCCGGCTTGACCTTAGCAGTCGGCAGGAGGAAGTTCAACGGCAGCCACTTGTGCTGCTACCTCGTCCTCTTCTAGCCCTCCCTGGAAACAACTGGGCTTAGCTTGAAGCTCGGAGGGAGATGCAGACAACACAGTGGTCGATGCAGACGAGAAGGCAAGCAGAGGGTGCAGCGGCGAGTTTGCGTGACGTACGGGAGGGAGGCAAGGGGAAGGTGCAGCCCAGCAGTGGCTTTTACTTCTCGAGCCTTTTTCGATGGTGGCTGCTGCTGGAGGTCGGCAACGGAGCTGCGAGAGTGACTAATGTGTGGCGGCACGTCCGTCTGAGAGGGAAGTTACACCGAGCCGCAGTGTGTTGTGCGCACTTTCGAGGCTGCTTGGAGAAGGTGCGCAGGCTTCTTTCTTGGACGCGTCCTTCTGGGTGCGCTCAAGCTGCACGGACTCTGCAACACTGAAGGTGTAAGACGCTGCTTCTAGGAGGCTTGTGCTGCTGGAGTGCAACGGCTGCGCGTTACTTTCTGAAGCAGCAGGGACATCCTCAGCTGAATGGGATGGTGAAGCAGCTTTTGGCTGGACTTCTGAAATTCGGAACACTGAGCACACAAGCCCGGTGCTCTGCGGCCTTCAATCTTCGCCTTCTGCGGTCTGCGCACAACTGAAGGCCAGCGACGGCGTCCAGCTTTGCCGCACTTCAGCGTGTACACTGCACGCATCCACAGCGTGCTGTGGCGCGGATTTCCCTCAGCTCGAGCTGGAAGCATTTTCTGCTTCCCGGAGTCCAAACCGTCCGTCTAGCTCTCCCTTAGAGAAATGGGGTCAGGAGAGAAGCCCTTGCCGGATGAGCTTTACGCTGGCCAAGACTTTCCGCACAGCACCACGAGCTGGCCGACGAGGAGGAGAAAGGAAGAACATCTTCCCGTCCTGGCACAGTTCTCCGTACTGGACGTCTCTCCGGATCTCTGGTCCTTGCGAGGCTGTCATGGGCGCGGTGGGACTTCGAACTGAGAAGGAACGTGCAGAGAGCACGGCCATCTGCCGGGGCGGTGCAGGTTGCAAAGGAAACTCGCATGTGCACCACACTGCAGTGTGTGCATTTGCACACGGCAGTGGGGTGCCAATACAAGCTTGCACGCGTCGGGGGCAAGCTCTGGGTAAGCTCGTTGTCGCGGCACAGTGCTCTGGGCGACACGTGGCCGAATAGCTTTCCGTTTACATTCGGACGACAAGAGAGGCAGGATGTGGTGGGACATAGCTCTGAGAGGGAAACGGCTTAGCCCGGGCGCGTTGCGGCACAAGCAGCGCGCTGGAGCCGTTCGCTGCCGGCACAGTGCCCAGTGCGAGAAGCAGACGACTGTTCGCCTCCGGCAGAATGAAAGCGCGACGTGCTCCGAAAGGGGAAGAACGACGGCGCAGAGCACCGGGCTCGTGTGCGCAGCGTACACGCCGAGAGGGGAGCGTGGCTGCCCCTCGCCTGCCTGCCGGCTTGACCTTAGCAGTCGGCAGGAGGAAGTTCAACGGCAGCCACTTGTGCTGCTACCTCGTCCTCTTCTAGCCCTCCCTGGAAACAACTGGGCTTAGCTTGAAGCTCGGAGGGAGATGCAGACAACACAGTGGTCGATGCAGACGAGAAGGCAAGCAGAGGGTGCAGCGGCGAGTTTGCGTGACGTACGGGAGGGAGGCAAGGGGAAGGTGCAGCCCAGCAGTGGCTTTTACTTCTCGAGCCTTTTTCGATGGTGGCTGCTGCTGGAGGTCGGCAACGGAGCTGCGAGAGTGACTAATGTGTGGCGGCACGTCCGTCTGAGAGGGAAGTTACACCGAGCCGCAGTGTGTTGTGCGCACTTTCGAGGCTGCTTGGAGAAGGTGCGCAGGCTTCTTTCTTGGACGCGTCCTTCTGGGTGCGCTCAAGCTGCACGGACTCTGCAACACTGAAGGTGTAAGACGCTGCTTCTAGGAGGCTTGTGCTGCTGGAGTGCAACGGTCTGCGCGTTACTTTCTGAAGCAGCAGGGACATCCTCAGCTGAATGGGATGGTGAAGCAGCTTTTGGCTGGACTTCTGAAATTCGGAACACTGAGCACACAAGCCCGGTGCTCTGCGGCCTTCAATCTTCGCCTTCTGCGGTCTGCGCACAACTGAAGGCCAGCGACGGCGTCCAGCTTTGCCGCACTTCAGCGTGTACACTGCACGCATCCACAGCGTGCTGTGGCGCGGATTTCCCTCAGCTCGAGCTGGAAGCATTTTCTGCTTCCCGGAGTCCAAACCGTCCGTCTAGCTCTCCCTTAGAGAAATGGGGTCAGGAGAGAAGCCCTTGCCGGATGAGCTTTACGCTGGCCAAGACTTTCCGCACAGCACCACGAGCTGGCCGACGAGGAGGAGAAAGGAAGAACATCTTCCCGTCCTGGCACAGTTCTCCGTACTGGACGTCTCTCCGGATCTCTGGTCCTTGCGAGGCTGTCATGGGCGCGGTGGGACTTCGAACTGAGAAGGAACGTGCAGAGAGCACGGCCATCTGCCGGGGCGGTGCAGGTTGCAAAGGAAACTCGCATGTGCACCACACTGCAGTGTGTGCATTTGCACACGGCAGTGGGGTGCCAATACAAGCTTGCACGCGTCGGGGGCAAGCTCTGGGTAAGCTCGTTGTCGCGGCACAGTGCTCTGGGCGACACGTGGCCGAATAGCTTTCCGTTTACATTCGGACGACAAGAGAGGCAGGATGTGGTGGGACATAGCTCTGAGAGGGAAACGGCTTAGCCCGGGCGCGTTGCGGCACAAGCAGCGCGCTGGAGCCGTTCGCTGCCGGCACAGTGCCCAGTGCGAGAAGCAGGACGACTGTTCGCCTCCGCAGAATGAAAGCGCGACGTGCTCCGAAAGGGGAAGAACGACGGCGCAGAGCACCGGGCTCGTGTGCGCAGCGTACACGCCCAGAGGGGAGCGTGGCTGCCCCTCGCCTGCCTGCCGGCTTGACCTTAGCAGTCGGCAGGAGGAAGTTCAACGGCAGCCACTTGTGCTGCTACCTCGTCCTCTTCTAGCACTCCTGGAAACAACTGGGCTTAGCTTGAAGCTCGAGGGAGATGCAGACAACACAGTGGTCGATGCAGACGAGAAGGCAAGCACAGGGTGCAGCGGCGAGTTTGCGTGACGTACGGGAGGGAGGCAAGGGGAAGGTGCAGCCCAGCAGTGGCTTTTACTTCTCGAGCCTTTTTCGATGGTGGCTGCTGCTGGAGGTCGGCAACGGAGCTGCGAGAGTGACTAATGTGTGCGGCACGTCCGTCTGAGAGGGAAGTTACACCGAGCCGCAGTGTGTTGTGCGCACTTTCGAGGCTGCTTGGAGAAGGTGCGCAGGCTTCTTTCTTGGACGCGTCCTTCTGGGTGCGCTCAAGCTGCACGGACTCTGCAACACTGAAGGTGTAAGACGCTGCTTCTAGGAGGCTTGTGCTGCTGGAGTGCAACGGCTGCGCGTTACTTTCTGAAGCAGCAGGGACATCCTCAGCTGAATGGGATGGTGAAGCAGCTTTTGGCTGGACTTCTGAAATTCGGAACACTGAGCACACAAGCCCGGTGCTCTGCGGCCTTCAATCTTCGCCTTCTGCGGTCTGCGCACAACTGAAGGCCAGCGACGGCGTCCAGCTTTGCCGCACTTCAGCGTGTACACTGCACGCATCCACAGCGTGCTGTGGCGCGGATTTCCCTCAGCTCGAGCTGGAAGCATTTTCTGCTTCCGGAGTCCAAACCGTCCGTCTAGCTCTCCCTTAGAGAAATGGGGTCAGGAGAGAAGCCCTTGCCGGATGAGCTTTACGC
This sequence comes from Aphelocoma coerulescens, assembly GCF_041296385.1. NCBI lineage: Eukaryota > Metazoa > Chordata > Aves > Passeriformes > Corvidae > Aphelocoma > Aphelocoma coerulescens. The sequence continues at coordinate 36,421 of NW_027183878.1, forward strand.
TGGCCAAGACTTTCCGCACAGCACCACGAGCTGGCCGACGAGGAGGAGAAAGGAAGAACATCTTCCGTCCTGGCACAGTTCTCCGTACTGGACGTCTCTCCGGATCTCTGGTCCTTGCGAGGCTGTCATGGGCGCGGTGGGACTTCGAACTGAGAAGGAACGTGCAGAGAGCACGGCCATCTGCCGGGGCGGTGCAGGTTGCAAAGGAAACTCGCATGTGCACCACACTGCAGTGTGTGCATTTGCACACGGCAGTGGGGTGCCAATACAAGCTTGCACGCGTCGGGGGCAAGCTCTGGGTAAGCTCGTTGTCGCGGCACAGTGCTCTGGGCGACACGTGGCCGAATAGCTTTCCGTTTACATTCGGACGACAAGAGAGGCAGGATGTGGTGGGACATAGCTCTGAGAGGGAAACGGCTTAGCCCGGGCGCGTTGCGGCACAAGCAGCGCGCTGGAGCCGTTCGCTGCCGGCACAGTGCCCAGTGCGAGAAGCAGACGACTGTTCGCCTCCGGCAGAATGAAAGCGCGACGTGCTCCGAAAGGGGAAGAACGACGGCGCAGAGCACCGGGCTCGTGTGCGCAGCGTACACGCCCAGAGGGGAGCGTGGCTGCCCCTCGCCTGCCTGCCGGCTTGACCTTAGCAGTCGGCAGGAGGAAGTTCAACGGCAGCCACTTGTGCTGCTACCTCGTCCTCTTCTAGCCCTCCTGGAAACAACTGGGCTTAGCTTGAAGCTCGGAGGGAGATGCAGACAACACAGTGGTCGATGCAGACGAGAAGGCAAGCACAGGGTGCAGCGGCGAGTTTGCGTGACGTACGGGAGGGAGGCAAGGGGAAGGTGCAGCCCAGCAGTGGCTTTTACTTCTCGAGCCTTTTTCGATGGTGGCTGCTGCTGGAGGTCGGCAACGGAGCTGCGAGAGTGACTAATGTGTGGCGGCACGTCCGTCTGAGAGGGAAGTTACACCGAGCCGCAGTGTGTTGTGCGCACTTTCGAGGCTGCTTGGAGAAGGTGCGCAGGCTTCTTTCTTGGACGCGTCCTTCTGGGTGCGCTCAAGCTGCACGGACTCTGCAACACTGAAGGTGTAAGACGCTGCTTCTAGGAGGCTTGTGCTGCTGGAGTGCAACGGCTGCGCGTTACTTTCTGAAGCAGCAGGGACATCCTCAGCTGAATGGGATGGTGAAGCAGCTTTTGGCTGGACTTCTGAAATTCGGAACACTGAGCACACAAGCCCGGTGCTCTGCGGCCTTCAATCTTCGCCTTCTGCGGTCTGCGCACAACTGAAGGCCAGCGACGGCGTCCAGCTTTGCCGCACTTCAGCGTGTACACTGCACGCATCCACAGCGTGCTGTGGCGCGGATTTCCCTCAGCTCGAGCTGGAAGCATTTTCTGCTTCCCGGAGTCCAAACCGTCCGTCTAGCTCTCCCTTAGAGAAATGGGGTCAGGAGAGAAGCCCTTGCCGGATGAGCTTTACGCTGGCCAAGACTTTCCGCACAGCACCACGAGCTGGCCGACGAGGAGGAGAAAGGAAGAACATCTTCCCGTCCTGGCACAGTTCTCCGTACTGGACGTCTCTCCGGATCTCTGGTCCTTGCGAGGCTGTCATGGGCGCGGTGGGACTTCGAACTGAGAAGGAACGTGCAGAGAGCACGGCCATCTGCCGGGGCGGTGCAGGTTGCAAAGGAAACTCGCATGTGCACCACACTGCAGTGTGTGCATTTGCACACGGCAGTGGGGTGCCAATACAAGCTTGCACGCGTCGGGGGCAAGCTCTGGGTAAGCTCGTTGTCGCGGCACAGTGCTCTGGGCGACACGTGGCCGAATAGCTTTCCGTTTACATTCGGACGACAAGAGAGGCAGGATGTGGTGGGACATAGCTCTGAGAGGGAAACGGCTTAGCCCGGGCGCGTTGCGGCACAAGCAGCGCGCTGGAGCCGTTCGCTGCCGGCACAGTGCCCAGTGCGAGAAGCAGACGACTGTTCGCCTCCGGCAGAATGAAAGCGCGACGTGCTCCGAAAGGGGAAGAACGACGGCGCAGAGCACCGGGCTCGTGTGCGCAGCGTACACGCCGAGAGGGGAGCGTGGCTGCCCCTCGCCTGCCTGCCGGCTTGACCTTAGCAGTCGGCAGGAGGAAGTTCAACGGCAGCCACTTGTGCTGCTACCTCGTCCTCTTCTAGCCCTCCCTGGAAACAACTGGGCTTAGCTTGAAGCTCGGAGGGAGATGCAGACAACACAGTGGTCGATGCAGACGAGAAGGCAAGCAGAGGGTGCAGCGGCGAGTTTGCGTGACGTACGGGAGGGAGGCAAGGGGAAGGTGCAGCCCAGCAGTGGCTTTTACTTCTCGAGCCTTTTTCGATGGTGGCTGCTGCTGGAGGTCGGCAACGGAGCTGCGAGAGTGACTAATGTGTGGCGGCACGTCCGTCTGAGAGGGAAGTTACACCGAGCCGCAGTGTGTTGTGCGCACTTTCGAGGCTGCTTGGAGAAGGTGCGCAGGCTTCTTTCTTGGACGCGTCCTTCTGGGTGCGCTCAAGCTGCACGGACTCTGCAACACTGAAGGTGTAAGACGCTGCTTCTAGGAGGCTTGTGCTGCTGGAGTGCAACGGCTGCGCGTTACTTTCTGAAGCAGCAGGGACATCCTCAGCTGAATGGGATGGTGAAGCAGCTTTTGGCTGGACTTCTGAAATTCGGAACACTGAGCACACAAGCCCGGTGCTCTGCGGCCTTCAATCTTCGCCTTCTGCGGTCTGCGCACAACTGAAGGCCAGCGACGGCGTCCAGCTTTGCCGCACTTCAGCGTGTACACTGCACGCATCCACAGCGTGCTGTGGCGCGGATTTCCCTCAGCTCGAGCTGGAAGCATTTTCTGCTTCCCGGAGTCCAAACCGTCCGTCTAGCTCTCCCTTAGAGAAATGGGGTCAGGAGAGAAGCCCTTGCCGGATGAGCTTTACGCTGGCCAAGACTTTCCGCACAGCACCACGAGCTGGCCGACGAGGAGGAGAAAGGAAGAACATCTTCCCGTCCTGGCACAGTTCTCCGTACTGGACGTCTCTCCGGATCTCTGGTCCTTGCGAGGCTGTCATGGGCGCGGTGGGACTTCGAACTGAGAAGGAACGTGCAGAGAGCACGGCCATCTGCCGGGGCGGTGCAGGTTGCAAAGGAAACTCGCATGTGCACCACACTGCAGTGTGTGCATTTGCACACGGCAGTGGGGTGCCAATACAAGCTTGCACGCGTCGGGGGCAAGCTCTGGGTAAGCTCGTTGTCGCGGCACAGTGCTCTGGGCGACACGTGGCCGAATAGCTTTCCGTTTACATTCGGACGACAAGAGAGGCAGGATGTGGTGGGACATAGCTCTGAGAGGGAAACGGCTTAGCCCGGGCGCGTTGCGGCACAAGCAGCGCGCTGGAGCCGTTCGCTGCCGGCACAGTGCCCAGTGCGAGAAGCAGACGACTGTTCGCCTCCGGCAGAATGAAAGCGCGACGTGCTCCGAAAGGGGAAGAACGACGGCGCAGAGCACCGGGCTCGTGTGCGCAGCGTACACGCCGAGAGGGGAGCGTGGCTGCCCCTCGCCTGCCTGCCGGCTTGACCTTAGCAGTCGGCAGGAGGAAGTTCAACGGCAGCCACTTGTGCTGCTACCTCGTCCTCTTCTAGCCCTCCCTGGAAACAACTGGGCTTAGCTTGAAGCTCGGAGGGAGATGCAGACAACACAGTGGTCGATGCAGACGAGAAGGCAAGCAGAGGGTTGCAGCGGCGAGTTTGCGTGACGTACGGGAGGGAGGCAAGGGGAAGGTGCAGCCCAGCAGTGGCTTTTACTTCTCGAGCCTTTTTCGATGGTGGCTGCTGCTGGAGGTCGGCAACGGAGCTGCGAGAGTGACTAATGTGTGGCGGCACGTCCGTCTGAGAGGGAAGTTACACCGAGCCGCAGTGTGTTGTGCGCACTTTCGAGGCTGCTTGGAGAAGGTGCGCAGGCTTCTTTCTTGGACGCGTCCTTCTGGGTGCGCTCAAGCTGCACGGACTCTGCAACACTGAAGGTGTAAGACGCTGCTTCTAGGAGGCTTGTGCTGCTGGAGTGCAACGGCTGCGCGTTACTTTCTGAAGCAGCAGGGACATCCTCAGCTGAATGGGATGGTGAAGCAGCTTTTGGCTGGACTTCTGAAATTCGGAACACTGAGCACACAAGCCCGGTGCTCTGCGGCCTTCAATCTTCGCCTTCTGCGGTCTGCGCACAACTGAAGGCCAGCGACGGCGTCCAGCTTTGCCGCACTTCAGCGTGTACACTGCACGCATCCACAGCGTGCTGTGGCGCGGATTTCCCTCAGCTCGAGCTGGAAGCATTTTCTGCTTCCCGGAGTCCAAACCGTCCGTCTAGCTCTCCCTTAGAGAAATGGGGTCAGGAGAGAAGCCCTTGCCGGATGAGCTTTACGCTGGCCAAGACTTTCCGCACAGCACCACGAGCTGGCCGACGAGGAGGAGAAAGGAAGAACATCTTCCCGTCCTGGCACAGTTCTCCGTACTGGACGTCTCTCCGGATCTCTGGTCCTTGCGAGGCTGTCATGGGCGCGGTGGGACTTCGAACTGAGAAGGAACGTGCAGAGAGCACGGCCATCTGCCGGGGCGGTGCAGGTTGCAAAGGAAACTCGCATGTGCACCACACTGCAGTGTGTGCATTTGCACACGGCAGTGGGGTGCCAATACAAGCTTGCACGCGTCGGGGGCAAGCTCTGGGTAAGCTCGTTGTCGCGGCACAGTGCTCTGGGCGACACGTGGCCGAATAGCTTTCCGTTTACATTCGGACGACAAGAGAGGCAGGATGTGGTGGGACATAGCTCTGAGAGGGAAACGGCTTAGCCCGGGCGCGTTGCGGCACAAGCAGCGCGCTGGAGCCGTTCGCTGCCGGCACAGTGCCCAGTGCGAGAAGCAGACGACTGTTCGCCTCCGGCAGAATGAAAGCGCGACGTGCTCCGAAAGGGGAAGAACGACGGCGCAGAGCACCGGGCTCGTGTGCGCAGCGTACACGCCGAGAGGGGAGCGTGGCTGCCCCTCGCCTGCCCTGCCGGCTTGACCTTAGCAGTCGGCAGGAGGAAGTTCAACGGCAGCCACTTGTGCTGCTACCTCGTCCTCTTCTAGCCCTCCCTGGAAACAACTGGGCTTAGCTTGAAGCTCGGAGGGAGATGCAGACAACACAGTGGTCGATGCAGACGAGAAGGCAAGCAGAGGGTGCAGCGGCGAGTTTGCGTGACGTACGGGAGGGAGGCAAGGGGAAGGTGCAGCCCAGCAGTGGCTTTTACTTCTCGAGCCTTTTTCGATGGTGGCTGCTGCTGGAGGTCGGCAACGGAGCTGCGAGAGTGACTAATGTGTGGCGGCACGTCCGTCTGAGAGGGAAGTTACACCGAGCCGCAGTGTGTTGTGCGCACTTTCGAGGCTGCTTGGAGAAGGTGCGCAGGCTTCTTTCTTGACGCGTCCTTCTGGGTGCGCTCAAGCTGCACGGACTCTGCAACACTGAAGGTGTAAGACGCTGCTTCTAGGAGGCTTGTGCTGCTGGAGTGCAACGGCTGCGCGTTACTTTCTGAAGCAGCAGGGACATCCTCAGCTGAATGGGATGGTGAAGCAGCTTTTGGCTGGACTTCTGAAATTCGGAACACTGAGCACACAAGCCCGGTGCTCTGCGGCCTTCAATCTTCGCCTTCTGCGGTCTGCGCACAACTGAAGGCCAGCGACGGCGTCCAGCTTTGCCGCACTTCAGCGTGTACACTGCACGCATCCACAGCGTGCTGTGGCGCGGATTTCCCTCAGCTCGAGCTGGAAGCATTTTCTGCTTCCCGGAGTCCAAACCGTCCGTCTAGCTCTCCCTTAGAGAAATGGGGTCAGGAGAGAAGCCCTTGCCGGATGAGCTTTACGCTGGCCAAGACTTTCCGCACAGCACCACGAGCTGGCCGACGAGGAGGAGAAAGGAAGAACATCTTCCCGTCCTGGCACAGTTCTCCGTACTGGACGTCTCTCCGGATCTCTGGTCCTTGCGAGGCTGTCATGGGCGCGGTGGGACTTCGAACTGAGAAGGAACGTGCAGAGAGCACGGCCATCTGCCGGGGCGGTGCAGGTTGCAAAGGAAACTCGCATGTGCACCACACTGCAGTGTGTGCATTTGCACACGGCAGTGGGGTGCCAATACAAGCTTGCACGCGTCGGGGGCAAGCTCTGGGTAAGCTCGTTGTCGCGGCACAGTGCTCTGGGCGACACGTGGCCGAATAGCTTCCGTTTACATTCGGACGACAAGAGAGGCAGGATGTGGTGGGACATAGCTCTGAGAGGGAAACGGCTTAGCCCGGGCGCGTTGCGGCACAAGCAGCGCGCTGGAGCCGTTCGCTGCCGGCACAGTGCCCAGTGCGAGAAGCAGACGACTGTTCGCCTCCGGCAGAATGAAAGCGCGACGTGCTCCGAAAGGGGAAGAACGACGGCGCAGAGCACCGGGCTCGTGTGCGCAGCGTACACGCCGAGAGGGGAGCGTGGCTGCCCCTCGCCTGCCTGCCGGCTTGACCTTAGCAGTCGGCAGGAGGAAGTTCAACGGCAGCCACTTGTGCTGCTACCTCGTCCTCTTCTAGCCCTCCCTGGAAACAACTGGGCTTAGCTTGAAGCTCGGAGGGAGATGCAGACAACACAGTGGTCGATGCAGACGAGAAGGCAAGCAGAGGGTGCAGCGGCGAGTTTGCGTGACGTACGGGAGGGAGGCAAGGGGAAGGTGCAGCCCAGCAGTGGCTTTTACTTCTCGAGCCTTTTTCGATGGTGGCTGCTGCTGGAGGTCGGCAACGGAGCTGCGAGAGTGACTAATGTGTGGCGGCACGTCCGTCTGAGAGGGAAGTTACACCGAGCCGCAGTGTGTTGTGCGCACTTTCGAGGCTGCTTGGAGAAGGTGCGCAGGCTT
>NW_027183879.1:0-43216 GCF_041296385.1 Aphelocoma coerulescens
TGTGATGATGGAGTGCAAGGGCTGCGCCTTACTCTCGGAAGCTGCCGGAGCATTCTCATCAGCTGAATGCGCTTGTGAAGCAGCTCTCTGCTGGACTTTGGAAGCCGGCACGCTGAGCCCCTTAGAATGCCTGCCCGCTGCCGGCTGCTGCGTTCTTCGCCTTCTGTGCTCTGGATGGCGAACTGAAGCCCAGGCGATGGCTTTGAGCTGTCCCGCTCTTCAGCGCGTGTATAACTGCACGCATCCACAGTGCTCTGTGCACGGATTTTCCTCAGCTCGAGGTGCAATCATTTTCTTGCTGGTTTACAGTGTCCAAAGCGTCCGTGGAGCTCTCGCTCGGCAAATGCGTCAAGAGAGAAGCCCTTGCTGGATTCGCCTTTCGCTGGCCAAGACTTTCAACACAGCACCACAATCCGGGCGACGACGAGGAGGAAAGGGGGAACATCTTTTCGTCCTGGCACGTTCTTCTGTGCGGGACGTCTGTCCGCATCTTCGCTCTCTGCAAGGCTGGAAGGTGCGCGGTGGTACTCGGAAGCGAGAAGAAGGCTGCAGAGAGCACCGCGCTCTGCCGGCGCTGTGCAGGCTGTACAGGCAAGAAGCCTAGCCCTGGAATGTGGTGCAAATACAAGCTTCCACGCATCGGGGGCAAGCTCTGGGTAAGCTCGCTGACCTAAAAGTGTTCTGTGGGCGAGACGCAGCCGAGAAGCTCTCCCTTAAGGGTTCAGGCTACCACGCAGACGGAAGGTGCCGCTACCTAGCGCTGCGAGGGAAAGTGCATAGCCCAGGCGTGTTTCGGCAGAAGCAGCAGCCTGGAGGCTTTCGCTGCCGGCACCGTGCTCTCTGGGCGAGAAGCAGACGACCCGTTCGTCTGCAGCGAAACGAAAGCGCGACGTGGTACGAAGGGGCAGAAGAACGAAGGCGCAGGAGCACCACCGGGCTGCGTGCGACTCGCACAGGCTGCAAGAGGAAGCGTGCCTGCCACTCGCTCGTTCGCGGATTCACTTTAGCAGTCGGAAACAGAAAGCTCGACTTGCGGCTACTTGTGCTGCTGCCTAGTTCTCTTCCAGTAGCCCCTGGAAACAACGATGCTCGGTTTATGCTTCGAGACGCAGCGATCACGGTGGTAGGTGCGGTGGAGAAGGGAAAGCCAGCGTGCAGAGGACAGTTTCTCGTTGCTCTACGTGAGGCAAGGGGAAGGTTCAGCCCAGCAGTGGCTGTTGCTCCTGGAGCCTTTTTCTTTGGGAGCAGCTGCTGCAAGCGGGCAACGGAGCTGCGAGAGTGCCTAATGGGTGGGACGGCACGTCTATCGGCGAAGGAAGCTGCCCTAGCCGCAGTGTGTTGTGCTCAGTTTCCAGGCTGCTTCGAGAAGGGGCACCTTGAAGAACGCCTTCTTTCTCGACGCGTCCTTCTGGGTGCGCTCAAGCTGCGTGGACTCTGCAACACGGCAGGGTGCAAGCAACTGTTTCTGGCCAGGTTGTGTGATGATGGAGTGCAAGGGCTGCGCCTTACTCTCGGAAGCTGCCGGAGCATTCTCATCAGCTGAATGCGCTTGTGAAGCAGCTCTCTGCTGGACTTTGGAAGCCGGCACGCTGAGCCCCTTAGAATGCCTGCCCGCTGCCCGGCTGCTGCGTTCTTCGCCTTCTGTGCTCTGGATGGCGAACTGAAGCCCAGCGATGGCTTTGAGCTGTCCCGCTCTTCAGCGCGTGTATAACTGCACGCATCCACAGTGCTCTGTGCACGGATTTTCCTCAGCTCGAGGTGCAATCATTTTCTTGCTGGTTTACAGTGTCCAAAGCGTCCGTGGAGCTCTCGCTCGGCCAAATGCGTCAAGAGAGAAGCCCTTGCTGGATTCGCCTTTCGCTGGCCAAGACTTTCAACACAGCACCACAATCCGGGCGACGACGAGGAGGAAAGGGGGGAACATCTTTTCGTCCTGGCACGTTCTTCTGTGCGGGACGTCTGTCCGCATCTTCGCTCTCTGCAAGGCTGGAAGGTGCGCGGTGGTACTCGGAAGCGAGAAGAAGGCTGCAGAGAGCACCGCGCTCTGCCGGCGCTGTGCAGGCTGTACAGGCAAGAAGCCTAGCCCTGGAATGTGGTGCAAATACAAGCTTCCACGCATCGGGGGCAAGCTCTGGGTAAGCTCGCTGACCTAAAAGTGTTCTGTGGGCGAGACGCAGCCGAGAAGCTCTCCCTTAAGGTTCAGGCTACCACGCAGACGGAAGGTGCCGCTACCTAGCGCTGCGAGGGAAAGTGCATAGCCCAGGCGTGTTTCGGCAGAAGCAGCAGCCTGGAGGCTTTCGCTGCCGGCACCGTGCTCTCTGGGCGAGAAGCAGACGACCGTTCGTCTGCAGCGAACGAAAGCGCGACGTGGTACGAAGGGGCAGAAGAACGAAGGCGCAGAGCACCACCGGGCTGCCGTGCGACTCGCACAGGCTGCAAGAGGAAGCGTGCCTGCCACTCGCTCGTTCGCGGATTCACTTTAGCAGTCGGAAACAGAAAGCTCGACTTGCGGCTACTTGTGCTGCTGCCTAGTTCTCTTCAGTAGCCCCTGGAAACAACGATGCTCGGTTTATGCTTCGAGACGCAGCGATCACGGTGGTAGGTGCGGTGGAGAAGGGAAAGCCAGCGTGCAGAGGACAGTTTCTCGTTGCTCTACGTGAGGCAAGGGGAAGGTTCAGCCCAGCAGTGGCTGTTGCTCCTGGAGCCTTTTTCTTTGGGAGCAGCTGCTGCAAGCGGGCAACGGAGCTGCGAGAGTGCCTAATGGGTGGGACGGCACGTCTATCGGCGAAGGAAGCTGCCTAGCCGCAGTGTGTTGTGCTCAGTTTCCAGGCTGCTTCGAGAAGGGGCACCTTGAAGAACGCCTTCTTTCTCGACGCGTCCTTCTGGGTGCGCTCAAGCTGCGTGGACTCTGCAACACGGCAGGGTGCAAGCAACTGTTTCTGGCCAGGTTGTGTGATGATGGAGTGCAAGGGCTGCGCCTTACTCTCGGAAGCTGCCGGAGCATTCTCATCAGCTGAATGCGCTTGTGAAGCAGCTCTCTGCTGGACTTTGGAAGCCGGCACGCTGAGCCCCTTAGAATGCCTGCCCGCTGCCCGGCTGCTGCGTTCTTCGCCTTCTGTGCTCTGGATGGCGAACTGAAGCCAGCGATGGCTTTGAGCTGTCCCGCTCTTCAGCGCGTGTATAACTGCACGCATCCACAGTGCTCTGTGCACGGATTTTCCTCAGCTCGAGGTGCAATCATTTTCTTGCTGGTTTACAGTGTCCAAAGCGTCCGTGGAGCTCTCGCTCGGCCAAATGCGTCAAGAGAGAAGCCCTTGCTGGATTCGCCTTTCGCTGGCCAAGACTTTCAACACAGCACCACAATCCGGGCGACGACGAGGAGGAAAGGGGGAACATCTTTTCGTCCTGGCACGTTCTTCTGTGCGGGACGTCTGTCCGCATCTTCGCTCTCTGCAAGGCTGGAAGGTGCGCGGTGGTACTCGGAAGCGAGAAGAAGGCTGCAGAGAGCACCGCGCTCTGCCGGGCGCTGTGCAGCTGTACAGGCAAGAAGCCTAGCCCTGGAATGTGGTGCAAATACAAGCTTCCACGCATCGGGGGCAAGCTCTGGGTAAGCTCGCTGACCTAAAAGTGTTCTGTGGGCGAGACGCAGCCGAGAAGCTCTCCCTTAAGGTTCAGGCTACCACGCAGACGGAAGGTGCCGCTACCTAGCGCTGCGAGGGAAAGTGCATAGCCCAGGCGTGTTTCGGCAGAAGCAGCAGCCTGGAGGCTTTCGCTGCGGCACCGTGCTCTCTGGGCGAGAAGCAGACGACCGTTCGTCTGCAGCGAAACGAAAGCGCGACGTGGTACGAAGGGGCAGAAGAACGAAGGCGCAGAGCACCACCGGGCTGCCGTGCGACTCGCACAGGCTGCAAGAGGAAGCGTGCCTGCCACTCGCTCGTTCGCGGATTCACTTTAGCAGTCGGAAACAGAAAGCTCGACTTGCGGCTACTTGTGCTGCTGCCTAGTTCTCTTCCAGTAGCCCCTGGAAACAACGATGCTCGGTTTATGCTTCGAGACGCAGCGATCACGGTGGTAGGTGCGGTGGAGAAGGGAAAGCCAGCGTGCAGAGGACAGTTTCTCGTTGCTCTACGTGAGGCAAGGGGAAGGTTCAGCCCAGCAGTGGCTGTTGCTCCTGGAGCCTTTTTCTTTGGGAGCAGCTGCTGCAAGCGGGCAACGGAGCTGCGAGAGTGCCTAATGGGTGGGACGGCACGTCTATCGGCGAAGGAAGCTGCCTAGCCGCAGTGTGTTGTGCTCAGTTTCCAGCTGCTTCGAGAAGGGGCACCTTGAAGAACGCCTTCTTTCTCGACGCGTCCTTCTGGGTGCGCTCAAGCTGCGTGGACTCTGCAACACGGCAGGGTGCAAGCAACTGTTTCTGGCCAGGTTGTGTGATGATGGAGTGCAAGGGCTGCGCCTTACTCTCGGAAGCTGCCGGAGCATTCTCATCAGCTGAATGCGCTTGTGAAGCAGCTCTCTGCTGGACTTTGGAAGCCGGCACGCTGAGCCCCTTAGAATGCCTGCCCGCTGCCCGCTGCTGCGTTCTTCGCCTTCTGTGCTCTGGATGGCGAACTGAAGCCCAGCGATGGCTTTGAGCTGTCCCGCTCTTCAGCGCGTGTATAACTGCACGCATCCACAGTGCTCTGTGCACGGATTTTCCTCAGCTCGAGGTGCAATCATTTTCTTGCTGGTTTACAGTGTCCAAAGCGTCCGTGGAGCTCTCGCTCGGCCAAATGCGTCAAGAGAGAAGCCCTTGCTGGATTCGCCTTTCGCTGGCCAAGACTTTCAACACAGCACCACAATCCGGGCGACGACGAGGAGGAAAGGGGGAACATCTTTTCGTCCTGGCACGTTCTTCTGTGCGGGACGTCTGTCCGCATCTTCGCTCTCTGCAAGGCTGGAAGGTGCGCGGTGGTACTCGGAAGCGAGAAGAAGGCTGCAGAGAGCACCGCGCTCTGCCGGCGCTGTGCAGGCTGTACAGGCAAGAAGCCTAGCCCTGGAATGTGGTGCAAATACAAGCTTCCACGCATCGGGGGCAAGCTCTGGGTAAGCTCGCTGACCTAAAAGTGTTCTGTGGGCGAGACGCAGCCGAGAAGCTCTCCCTTAAGGTTCAGGCTACCACGCAGACGGAAGGTGCCGCTACCTAGCGCTGCGAGGGAAAGTGCATAGCCCAGGCGTGTTTCGGCAGAAGCAGCAGCCTGGAGGCTTTCGCTGCCGGCACCGTGCTCTCTGGGCGAGAAGCAGACGACCGTTCGTCTGCAGCGAAACGAAAGCGCGACGTGGTACGAAGGGGCAGAAGAACGAAGGCGCAGAGCACCACCGGGCTGCCGTGCGACTCGCACAGGCTGCAAGAGGAAGCGTGCCTGCCACTCGCTCGTTCGCGGATTCACTTTAGCAGTCGGAAACAGAAAGCTCGACTTGCGGCTACTTGTGCTGCTGCCTAGTTCTCTTCCAGTAGCCCCTGGAAACAACGATGCTCGGTTTATGCTTCGAGACGCAGCGATCACGGTGGTAGGTGCGGTGGAGAAGGGAAAGCCAGCGTGCAGAGGACAGTTTCTCGTTGCTCTACGTGAGGCAAGGGGAAGGTTCAGCCCAGCAGTGGCTGTTGCTCCTGGAGCCTTTTTCTTTGGGAGCAGCTGCTGCAAGCGGGCAACGGAGCTGCGAGAGTGCCTAATGGGTGGGACGGCACGTCTATCGGCGAAGGAAGCTGCCTAGCCGCAGTGTGTTGTGCTCAGTTTCCAGGCTGCTTCGAGAAGGGGCACCTTGAAGAACGCCTTCTTTCTCGACGCGTCCTTCTGGGTGCGCTCAAGCTGCGTGGACTCTGCAACACGGCAGGGTGCAAGCAACTGTTTCTGGCCAGGTTGTGTGATGATGGAGTGCAAGGGCTGCGCCTTACTCTCGGAAGCTGCCGGAGCATTCTCATCAGCTGAATGCGCTTGTGAAGCAGCTCTCTGCTGGACTTTGGAAGCCGGCACGCTGAGCCCCTTAGAATGCCTGCCCGCTGCCCGGCTGCTGCGTTCTTCGCCTTCTGTGCTCTGGATGGCGAACTGAAGCCCAGCGATGGCTTTGAGCTGTCCCGCTCTTCAGCGCGTGTATAACTGCACGCATCCACAGTGCTCTGTGCACGGATTTTCCTCAGCTCGAGGTGCAATCATTTTCTTGCTGGTTTACAGTGTCCAAAGCGTCCGTGGAGCTCTCGCTCGGCCAAATGCGTCAAGAGAGAAGCCCTTGCTGGATTCGCCTTTCGCTGGCCAAGACTTTCAACACAGCACCACAATCCGGGCGACGACGAGGAGGAAAGGGGGAACATCTTTTCGTCCTGGCACGTTCTTCTGTGCGGGACGTCTGTCCGCATCTTCGCTCTCTGCAAGGCTGGAAGGTGCGCGGTGGTACTCGGAAGCGAGAAGAAGGCTGCAGAGAGCACCGCGCTCTGCCGGCGCTGTGCAGGCTGTACAGGCAAGAAGCCTAGCCCTGGAATGTGGTGCAAATACAAGCTTCCACGCATCGGGGGCAAGCTCTGGGTAAGCTCGCTGACCTAAAAGTGTTCTGTGGGCGAGACGCAGCCGAGAAGCTCTCCCTTAAGGTTCAGGCTACCACGCAGACGGAAGGTGCCGCTACCTAGCGCTGCGAGGGAAAGTGCATAGCCCAGGCGTGTTTCGGCAGAAGCAGCAGCCTGGAGGCTTTCGCTGCCGGCACCGTGCTCTCTGGGCGAGAAGCAGACGACCGTTCGTCTGCAGCGAAACGAAAGCGCGACGTGGTACGAAGGGCAGAAGAACGAAGGCGCAGAGCACCACCGGGCTGCCGTGCGACTCGCACAGGCTGCAAGAGGAAGCGTGCCTGCCACTCGCTCGTTCGCGGATTCACTTTAGCAGTCGGAAACAGAAAGCTCGACTTGCGGCTACTTGTGCTGCTGCCTAGTTCTCTTCAGTAGCCCCTGGAAACAACGATGCTCGGTTTATGCTTCGAGACGCAGCGATCACGTGGTAGGTGCGGTGGAGAGGGAAAGCCAGCGTGCAGAGGACAGTTTCTCGTTGCTCTACGTGAGGCAAGGGGAAGGTTCAGCCCAGCAGTGGCTGTTGCTCCTGGAGCCTTTTTCTTTGGGAGCAGCTGCTGCAAGCGGGCAACGAGCTGCGAGAGTGCCTAATGGGTGGGACGGCACGTCTATCGGCGAAGGAAGCTGCCTAGCCGCAGTGTGTTGTGCTCAGTTTCCAGGCTGCTTCGAGAAGGGGCACCTTGAAGAACGCCTTCTTTCTCGACGCGTCCTTCTGGGTGCGCTCAAGCTGCGTGGACTCTGCAACACGGCAGGGTGCAAGCAACTGTTTCTGGCCAGGTTGTGTGATGATGGAGTGCAAGGGCTGCGCCTTACTCTCGGAAGCTGCCGGAGCATTCTCATCAGCTGAATGCGCTTGTGAAGCAGCTCTCTGCTGGACTTTGGAAGCCGGCACGCTGAGCCCCTTAGAATGCCTGCCCGCTGCCCGGCTGCTGCGTTCTTCGCCTTCTGTGCTCTGGATGGCGAACTGAAGCCCAGCGATGGCTTTGAGCTGTCCCGCTCTTCAGCGCGTGTATAACTGCACGCATCCACAGTGCTCTGTGCACGGATTTTCCTCAGCTCGAGGTGCAATCATTTTCTTGCTGGTTTACAGTGTCCAAAGCGTCCGTGGAGCTCTCGCTCGGCCAAATGCGTCAAGAGAGAAGCCCTTGCTGGATTCGCCTTTCGCTGGCCAAGACTTTCAACACAGCACCACAATCCGGGCGACGACGAGGAGGAAAGGGGAACATCTTTTCGTCCTGGCACGTTCTTCTGTGCGGGACGTCTGTCCGCATCTTCGCTCTCTGCAAGGCTGGAAGGTGCGCGGTGGTACTCGGAAGCGAGAAGAAGGCTGCAGAGAGCACCGCGCTCTGCCGGCGCTGTGCAGGCTGTACAGGCAAGAAGCCTAGCCCTGGAATGTGGTGCAAATACAAGCTTCCACGCATCGGGGGCAAGCTCTGGGTAAGCTCGCTGACCTAAAAGTGTTCTGTGGGCGAGACGCAGCCGAGAAGCTCTCCCTTAAGGTTCAGGCTACCACGCAGACGGAAGGTGCCGCTACCTAGCGCTGCGAGGGAAAGTGCATAGCCCAGGCGTGTTTCGGCAGAAGCAGCAGCCTGGAGGCTTTCGCTGCCGGCACCGTGCTCTCTGGGCGAGAAGCAGACGACCGTTCGTCTGCAGCGAAACGAAAGCGCGACGTGGTACGAAGGGGCAGAAGAACGAAGGCGCAGAGCACCACCGGGCTGCCGTGCGACTCGCACAGGCTGCAAGAGGAAGCGTGCCTGCCACTCGCTCGTTCGCGGATTCACTTTAGCAGTCGGAAACAGAAAGCTCGACTTGCGGCTACTTGTGCTGCTGCCTAGTTCTCTTCCAGTAGCCCCTGGAAACAACGATGCTCGGTTTATGCTTCGAGACGCAGCGATCACGGTGGTAGGTGCGGTGGAGAAGGGAAAGCCAGCGTGCAGAGGACAGTTTCTCGTTGCTCTACGTGAGGCAAGGGGAAGGTTCAGCCCAGCAGTGGCTGTTGCTCCTGGAGCCTTTTTCTTTGGGAGCAGCTGCTGCAAGCGGGCAACGGAGCTGCGAGAGTGCCTAATGGGTGGGACGGCACGTCTATCGGCGAAGGAAGCTGCCTAGCCGCAGTGTGTTGTGCTCAGTTTCCAGGCTGCTTCGAGAAGGGGCACCTGAAGAACGCCTTCTTTCTCGACGCGTCCTTCTGGGTGCGCTCAAGCTGCGTGGACTCTGCAACACGGCAGGGTGCAAGCAACTGTTTCTGGCCAGGTTGTGTGATGATGGAGTGCAAGGGCTGCGCCTTACTCTCGGAAGCTGCCGGAGCATTCTCATCAGCTGAATGCGCTTGTGAAGCAGCTCTCTGCTGGACTTTGGAAGCCGGCACGCTGAGCCCTTAGAATGCCTGCCCGCTGCCCGGCTGCTGCGTTCTTCGCCTTCTGTGCTCTGGATGGCGAACTGAAGCCCAGCGATGGCTTTGAGCTGTCCCGCTCTTCAGCGCGTGTATAACTGCACGCATCCACAGTGCTCTGTGCACGGATTTTCCTCAGCTCGAGGTGCAATCATTTTCTTGCTGGTTTACAGTGTCCAAAGCGTCCGTGGAGCTCTCGCTCGGCCAAATGCGTCAAGAGAGAAGCCCTTGCTGGATTCGCCTTTCGCTGGCCAAGACTTTCAACACAGCACCACAATCCGGGCGACGACGAGGAGGAAAGGGGGAACATCTTTTCGTCCTGGCACGTTCTTCTGTGCGGGACGTCTGTCCGCATCTTCGCTCTCTGCAAGGCTGGAAGGTGCGCGGTGGTACTCGGAAGCGAGAAGAAGGCTGCAGAGAGCACCGCGCTCTGCGGCGCTGTGCAGGCTGTACAGGCAAGAAGCCTAGCCCTGGAATGTGGTGCAAATACAAGCTTCCACGCATCGGGGGCAAGCTCTGGGTAAGCTCGCTGACCTAAAAGTGTTCTGTGGGCGAGACGCAGCGAGAAGCTCTCCCTTAAGGTTCAGGCTACCACGCAGACGGAAGTGCCGCTACCTAGCGCTGCGAGGGAAAGTGCATAGCCCAGGCGTGTTTCGGCAGAAGCAGCAGCCTGGAGGCTTTCGCTGCGGCACCGTGCTCTCTGGGCGAGAAGCAGACGACCGTTCGTCTGCAGCGAAACGAAAGCGCGACGTGGTACGAAGGGGCAGAAGAACGAAGGCGCAGAGCACCACCGGGCTGCCGTGCGACTCGCACAGGCTGCAAGAGGAAGCGTGCCTGCCACTCGCTCGTTCGCGGATTCACTTTAGCAGTCGGAAACAGAAAGCTCGACTTGCGGCTACTTGTGCTGCTGCCTAGTTCTCTTCCAGTAGCCCCTGGAAACAACGATGCTCGGTTTATGCTTCGAGACGCAGCGATCACGGTGGTAGGTGCGGTGGAGAAGGGAAAGCCAGCGTGCAGAGGACAGTTTCTCGTTGCTCTACGTGAGGCAAGGGGAAGGTTCAGCCCAGCAGTGGCTGTTGCTCCTGGAGCCTTTTTCTTTGGGAGCAGCTGCTGCAAGCGGGCAACGGAGCTGCGAGAGTGCCTAATGGGTGGGACGGCACGTCTATCGGCGAAGGAAGCTGCCTAGCCGCAGTGTGTTGTGCTCAGTTTCCAGGCTGCTTCGAGAAGGGGCACCTTGAAGAACGCCTTCTTTCTCGACGCGTCCTTCTGGGTGCGCTCAAGCTGCGTGGACTCTGCAACACGGCAGGGTGCAAGCAACTGTTTCTGGCCAGGTTGTGTGATGATGGAGTGCAAGGGCTGCGCCTTACTCTCGGAAGCTGCCGGAGCATTCTCATCAGCTGAATGCGCTTGTGAAGCAGCTCTCTGCTGGACTTTGGAAGCCGGCACGCTGAGCCCCTTAGAATGCCTGCCCGCTGCCCGGCTGCTGCGTTCTTCGCCTTCTGTGCTCTGGATGGCGAACTGAAGCCCAGCGATGGCTTTGAGCTGTCCCGCTCTTCAGCGCGTGTATAACTGCACGCATCCACAGTGCTCTGTGCACGGATTTTCCTCAGCTCGAGGTGCAATCATTTTCTTGCTGGTTTACAGTGTCCAAAGCGTCCGTGGAGCTCTCGCTCGGCCAAATGCGTCAAGAGAGAAGCCCTTGCTGGATTCGCCTTTCGCTGGCCAAGACTTTCAACACAGCACCACAATCCGGGCGACGACGAGGAGGAAAGGGGGAACATCTTTTCGTCCTGGCACGTTCTTCTGTGCGGGACGTCTGTCCGCATCTTCGCTCTCTGCAAGGCTGGAAGGTGCGCGGTGGTACTCGGAAGCGAGAAGAAGGCTGCAGAGAGCACCGCGCTCTGCCGGCGCTGTGCAGGCTGTACAGGCAAGAAGCCTAGCCCTGGAATGTGGTGCAAATACAAGCTTCCACGCATCGGGGGCAAGCTCTGGGTAAGCTCGCTGACCTAAAAGTGTTCTGTGGGCGAGACGCAGCCGAGAAGCTCTCCCTTAAGGTTCAGGCTACCACGCAGACGGAAGGTGCCGCTACCTAGCGCTGCGAGGGAAAGTGCATAGCCCAGGCGTGTTTCGGCAGAAGCAGCAGCCTGGAGGCTTTCGCTGCCGGCACCGTGCTCTCTGGGCGAGAAGCAGACGACCGTTCGTCTGCAGCGAAACGAAAGCGCGACGTGGTACGAAGGGGCAGAAGAACGAAGGCGCAGAGCACCACCGGGCTGCCGTGCGACTCGCACAGGCTGCAAGAGGAAGCGTGCCTGCCACTCGCTCGTTCGCGGATTCACTTTAGCAGTCGGAAACAGAAAGCTCGACTTGCGGCTACTTGTGCTGCTGCCTAGTTCTCTTCCAGTAGCCCCTGGAAACAACGATGCTCGGTTTATGCTTCGAGACGCAGCGATCACGGTGGTAGGTGCGGTGGAGAAGGGAAAGCCAGCGTGCAGAGGACAGTTTCTCGTTGCTCTACGTGAGGCAAGGGGAAGGTTCAGCCCAGCAGTGGCTGTTGCTCCTGGAGCCTTTTTCTTTGGGAGCAGCTGCTGCAAGCGGGCAACGGAGCTGCGAGAGTGCCTAATGGGTGGGACGGCACGTCTATCGGCGAAGGAAGCTGCCTAGCCGCAGTGTGTTGTGCTCAGTTTCCAGGCTGCTTCGAGAAGGGGCACCTTGAAGAACGCCTTCTTTCTCGACGCGTCCTTCTGGGTGCGCTCAAGCTGCGTGGACTCTGCAACACGGCAGGGTGCAAGCAACTGTTTCTGGCCAGGTTGTGTGATGATGGAGTGCAAGGGCTGCGCCTTACTCTCGGAAGCTGCCGGAGCATTCTCATCAGCTGAATGCGCTTGTGAAGCAGCTCTCTGCTGGACTTTGGAAGCCGGCACGCTGAGCCCCTTAGAATGCCTGCCCGCTGCCCGGCTGCTGCGTTCTTCGCCTTCTGTGCTCTGGATGGCGAACTGAAGCCCAGCGATGGCTTTGAGCTGTCCCGCTCTTCAGCGCGTGTATAACTGCACGCATCCACAGTGCTCTGTGCACGGATTTTCCTCAGCTCGAGGTGCAATCATTTTCTTGCTGGTTTACAGTGTCCAAAGCGTCCGTGGAGCTCTCGCTCGGCCAAATGCGTCAAGAGAGAAGCCCTTGCTGGATTCGCCTTTCGCTGGCCAAGACTTTCAACACAGCACCACAATCCGGGCGACGACGAGGAGGAAAGGGGGAACATCTTTTCGTCCTGGCACGTTCTTCTGTGCGGGACGTCTGTCCGCATCTTCGCTCTCTGCAAGGCTGGAAGGTGCGCGGTGGTACTCGGAAGCGAGAAGAAGGCTGCAGAGAGCACCGCGCTCTGCCGGCGCTGTGCAGGCTGTACAGGCAAGAAGCCTAGCCCTGGAATGTGGTGCAAATACAAGCTTCCACGCATCGGGGGCAAGCTCTGGGTAAGCTCGCTGACCTAAAAGTGTTCTGTGGGCGAGACGCAGCCGAGAAGCTCTCCCTTAAGGTTCAGGCTACCACGCAGACGGAAGGTGCCGCTACCTAGCGCTGCGAGGGAAAGTGCATAGCCCAGGCGTGTTTCGGCAGAAGCAGCAGCCTGGAGGCTTTCGCTGCCGGCACCGTGCTCTCTGGGCGAGAAGCAGACGACCGTTCGTCTGCAGCGAAACGAAAGCGCGACGTGGTACGAAGGGGCAGAAGAACGAAGGCGCAGAGCACCACCGGGCTGCCGTGCGACTCGCACAGGCTGCAAGAGGAAGCGTGCCTGCCACTCGCTCGTTCGCGGATTCACTTTAGCAGTCGGAAACAGAAAGCTCGACTTGCGGCTACTTGTGCTGCTGCCTAGTTCTCTTCCAGTAGCCCCTGGAAACAACGATGCTCGGTTTATGCTTCGAGACGCAGCGATCACGGTGGTAGGTGCGGTGGAGAAGGGAAAGCCAGCGTGCAGAGGACAGTTTCTCGTTGCTCTACGTGAGGCAAGGGGAAGGTTCAGCCCAGCAGTGGCTGTTGCTCCTGGAGCCTTTTTCTTTGGGAGCAGCTGCTGCAAGCGGGCAACGGAGCTGCGAGAGTGCCTAATGGGTGGGACGGCACGTCTATCGGCGAAGGAAGCTGCCTAGCCGCAGTGTGTTGTGCTCAGTTTCCAGGCTGCTTCGAGAAGGGGCACCTTGAAGAACGCCTTCTTTCTCGACGCGTCCTTCTGGGTGCGCTCAAGCTGCGTGGACTCTGCAACACGGCAGGGTGCAAGCAACTGTTTCTGGCCAGGTTGTGTGATGATGGAGTGCAAGGGCTGCGCCTTACTCTCGGAAGCTGCCGGAGCATTCTCATCAGCTGAATGCGCTTGTGAAGCAGCTCTCTGCTGGACTTTGGAAGCCGGCACGCTGAGCCCCTTAGAATGCCTGCCCGCTGCCCGGCTGCTGCGTTCTTCGCCTTCTGTGCTCTGGATGGCGAACTGAAGCCCAGCGATGGCTTTGAGCTGTCCCGCTCTTCAGCGCGTGTATAACTGCACGCATCCACAGTGCTCTGTGCACGGATTTTCCTCAGCTCGAGGTGCAATCATTTTCTTGCTGGTTTACAGTGTCCAAAGCGTCCGTGGAGCTCTCGCTCGGCCAAATGCGTCAAGAGAGAAGCCCTTGCTGGATTCGCCTTTCGCTGGCCAAGACTTTCAACACAGCACCACAATCCGGGCGACGACGAGGAGGAAAGGGGGAACATCTTTTCGTCCTGGCACGTTCTTCTGTGCGGGACGTCTGTCCGCATCTTCGCTCTCTGCAAGGCTGGAAGGTGCGCGGTGGTACTCGGAAGCGAGAAGAAGGCTGCAGAGAGCACCGCGCTCTGCCGGCGCTGTGCAGGCTGTACAGGCAAGAAGCCTAGCCCTGGAATGTGGTGCAAATACAAGCTTCCACGCATCGGGGGCAAGCTCTGGGTAAGCTCGCTGACCTAAAAGTGTTCTGTGGGCGAGACGCAGCCGAGAAGCTCTCCCTTAAGGTTCAGGCTACCACGCAGACGGAAGGTGCCGCTACCTAGCGCTGCGAGGGAAAGTGCATAGCCCAGGCGTGTTTCGGCAGAAGCAGCAGCCTGGAGGCTTTCGCTGCCGGCACCGTGCTCTCTGGGCGAGAAGCAGACGACCGTTCGTCTGCAGCGAAACGAAAGCGCGACGTGGTACGAAGGGGCAGAAGAACGAAGGCGCAGAGCACCACCGGGCTGCCGTGCGACTCGCACAGGCTGCAAGAGGAAGCGTGCCTGCCACTCGCTCGTTCGCGGATTCACTTTAGCAGTCGGAAACAGAAAGCTCGACTTGCGGCTACTTGTGCTGCTGCCTAGTTCTCTTCCAGTAGCCCCTGGAAACAACGATGCTCGGTTTATGCTTCGAGACGCAGCGATCACGGTGGTAGGTGCGGTGGAGAAGGGAAAGCCAGCGTGCAGAGGACAGTTTCTCGTTGCTCTACGTGAGGCAAGGGGAAGGTTCAGCCCAGCAGTGGCTGTTGCTCCTGGAGCCTTTTTCTTTGGGAGCAGCTGCTGCAAGCGGGCAACGGAGCTGCGAGAGTGCCTAATGGGTGGGACGGCACGTCTATCGGCGAAGGAAGCTGCCTAGCCGCAGTGTGTTGTGCTCAGTTTCCAGGCTGCTTCGAGAAGGGGCACCTTGAAGAACGCCTTCTTTCTCGACGCGTCCTTCTGGGTGCGCTCAAGCTGCGTGGACTCTGCAACACGGCAGGGTGCAAGCAACTGTTTCTGGCCAGGTTGTGTGATGATGGAGTGCAAGGGCTGCGCCTTACTCTCGGAAGCTGCCGGAGCATTCTCATCAGCTGAATGCGCTTGTGAAGCAGCTCTCTGCTGGACTTTGGAAGCCGGCACGCTGAGCCCCTTAGAATGCCTGCCCGCTGCCCGGCTGCTGCGTTCTTCGCCTTCTGTGCTCTGGATGGCGAACTGAAGCCCAGCGATGGCTTTGAGCTGTCCCGCTCTTCAGCGCGTGTATAACTGCACGCATCCACAGTGCTCTGTGCACGGATTTTCCTCAGCTCGAGGTGCAATCATTTTCTTGCTGGTTTACAGTGTCCAAAGCGTCCGTGGAGCTCTCGCTCGGCCAAATGCGTCAAGAGAGAAGCCCTTGCTGGATTCGCCTTTCGCTGGCCAAGACTTTCAACACAGCACCACAATCCGGGCGACGACGAGGAGGAAAGGGGGAACATCTTTTCGTCCTGGCACGTTCTTCTGTGCGGGACGTCTGTCCGCATCTTCGCTCTCTGCAAGGCTGGAAGGTGCGCGGTGGTACTCGGAAGCGAGAAGAAGGCTGCAGAGAGCACCGCGCTCTGCCGGCGCTGTGCAGGCTGTACAGGCAAGAAGCCTAGCCCTGGAATGTGGTGCAAATACAAGCTTCCACGCATCGGGGGCAAGCTCTGGGTAAGCTCGCTGACCTAAAAGTGTTCTGTGGGCGAGACGCAGCCGAGAAGCTCTCCCTTAAGGTTCAGGCTACCACGCAGACGGAAGGTGCCGCTACCTAGCGCTGCGAGGGAAAGTGCATAGCCCAGGCGTGTTTCGGCAGAAGCAGCAGCCTGGAGGCTTTCGCTGCCGGCACCGTGCTCTCTGGGCGAGAAGCAGACGACCGTTCGTCTGCAGCGAAACGAAAGCGCGACGTGGTACGAAGGGGCAGAAGAACGAAGGCGCAGAGCACCACCGGGCTGCCGTGCGACTCGCACAGGCTGCAAGAGGAAGCGTGCCTGCCACTCGCTCGTTCGCGGATTCACTTTAGCAGTCGGAAACAGAAAGCTCGACTTGCGGCTACTTGTGCTGCTGCCTAGTTCTCTTCCAGTAGCCCCTGGAAACAACGATGCTCGGTTTATGCTTCGAGACGCAGCGATCACGGTGGTAGGTGCGGTGGAGAAGGGAAAGCCAGCGTGCAGAGGACAGTTTCTCGTTGCTCTACGTGAGGCAAGGGGAAGGTTCAGCCCAGCAGTGGCTGTTGCTCCTGGAGCCTTTTTCTTTGGGAGCAGCTGCTGCAAGCGGGCAACGGAGCTGCGAGAGTGCCTAATGGGTGGGACGGCACGTCTATCGGCGAAGGAAGCTGCCTAGCCGCAGTGTGTTGTGCTCAGTTTCCAGGCTGCTTCGAGAAGGGGCACCTTGAAGAACGCCTTCTTTCTCGACGCGTCCTTCTGGGTGCGCTCAAGCTGCGTGGACTCTGCAACACGGCAGGGTGCAAGCAACTGTTTCTGGCCAGGTTGTGTGATGATGGAGTGCAAGGGCTGCGCCTTACTCTCGGAAGCTGCCGGAGCATTCTCATCAGCTGAATGCGCTTGTGAAGCAGCTCTCTGCTGGACTTTGGAAGCCGGCACGCTGAGCCCCTTAGAATGCCTGCCCGCTGCCCGGCTGCTGCGTTCTTCGCCTTCTGTGCTCTGGATGGCGAACTGAAGCCCAGCGATGGCTTTGAGCTGTCCCGCTCTTCAGCGCGTGTATAACTGCACGCATCCACAGTGCTCTGTGCACGGATTTTCCTCAGCTCGAGGTGCAATCATTTTCTTGCTGGTTTACAGTGTCCAAAGCGTCCGTGGAGCTCTCGCTCGGCCAAATGCGTCAAGAGAGAAGCCCTTGCTGGATTCGCCTTTCGCTGGCCAAGACTTTCAACACAGCACCACAATCCGGGCGACGACGAGGAGGAAAGGGGGAACATCTTTTCGTCCTGGCACGTTCTTCTGTGCGGGACGTCTGTCCGCATCTTCGCTCTCTGCAAGGCTGGAAGGTGCGCGGTGGTACTCGGAAGCGAGAAGAAGGCTGCAGAGAGCACCGCGCTCTGCCGGCGCTGTGCAGGCTGTACAGGCAAGAAGCCTAGCCCTGGAATGTGGTGCAAATACAAGCTTCCACGCATCGGGGGCAAGCTCTGGGTAAGCTCGCTGACCTAAAAGTGTTCTGTGGGCGAGACGCAGCCGAGAAGCTCTCCCTTAAGGTTCAGGCTACCACGCAGACGGAAGGTGCCGCTACCTAGCGCTGCGAGGGAAAGTGCATAGCCCAGGCGTGTTTCGGCAGAAGCAGCAGCCTGGAGGCTTTCGCTGCCGGCACCGTGCTCTCTGGGCGAGAAGCAGACGACCGTTCGTCTGCAGCGAAACGAAAGCGCGACGTGGTACGAAGGGGCAGAAGAACGAAGGCGCAGAGCACCACCGGGCTGCCGTGCGACTCGCACAGGCTGCAAGAGGAAGCGTGCCTGCCACTCGCTCGTTCGCGGATTCACTTTAGCAGTCGGAAACAGAAAGCTCGACTTGCGGCTACTTGTGCTGCTGCCTAGTTCTCTTCCAGTAGCCCCTGGAAACAACGATGCTCGGTTTATGCTTCGAGACGCAGCGATCACGGTGGTAGGTGCGGTGGAGAAGGGAAAGCCAGCGTGCAGAGGACAGTTTCTCGTTGCTCTACGTGAGGCAAGGGGAAGGTTCAGCCCAGCAGTGGCTGTTGCTCCTGGAGCCTTTTTCTTTGGGAGCAGCTGCTGCAAGCGGGCAACGGAGCTGCGAGAGTGCCTAATGGGTGGGACGGCACGTCTATCGGCGAAGGAAGCTGCCTAGCCGCAGTGTGTTGTGCTCAGTTTCCAGGCTGCTTCGAGAAGGGGCACCTTGAAGAACGCCTTCTTTCTCGACGCGTCCTTCTGGGTGCGCTCAAGCTGCGTGGACTCTGCAACACGGCAGGGTGCAAGCAACTGTTTCTGGCCAGGTTGTGTGATGATGGAGTGCAAGGGCTGCGCCTTACTCTCGGAAGCTGCCGGAGCATTCTCATCAGCTGAATGCGCTTGTGAAGCAGCTCTCTGCTGGACTTTGGAAGCCGGCACGCTGAGCCCCTTAGAATGCCTGCCCGCTGCCCGGCTGCTGCGTTCTTCGCCTTCTGTGCTCTGGATGGCGAACTGAAGCCCAGCGATGGCTTTGAGCTGTCCCGCTCTTCAGCGCGTGTATAACTGCACGCATCCACAGTGCTCTGTGCACGGATTTTCCTCAGCTCGAGGTGCAATCATTTTCTTGCTGGTTTACAGTGTCCAAAGCGTCCGTGGAGCTCTCGCTCGGCCAAATGCGTCAAGAGAGAAGCCCTTGCTGGATTCGCCTTTCGCTGGCCAAGACTTTCAACACAGCACCACAATCCGGGCGACGACGAGGAGGAAAGGGGGAACATCTTTTCGTCCTGGCACGTTCTTCTGTGCGGGACGTCTGTCCGCATCTTCGCTCTCTGCAAGGCTGGAAGGTGCGCGGTGGTACTCGGAAGCGAGAAGAAGGCTGCAGAGAGCACCGCGCTCTGCCGGCGCTGTGCAGGCTGTACAGGCAAGAAGCCTAGCCCTGGAATGTGGTGCAAATACAAGCTTCCACGCATCGGGGGCAAGCTCTGGGTAAGCTCGCTGACCTAAAAGTGTTCTGTGGGCGAGACGCAGCCGAGAAGCTCTCCCTTAAGGTTCAGGCTACCACGCAGACGGAAGGTGCCGCTACCTAGCGCTGCGAGGGAAAGTGCATAGCCCAGGCGTGTTTCGGCAGAAGCAGCAGCCTGGAGGCTTTCGCTGCCGGCACCGTGCTCTCTGGGCGAGAAGCAGACGACCGTTCGTCTGCAGCGAAACGAAAGCGCGACGTGGTACGAAGGGGCAGAAGAACGAAGGCGCAGAGCACCACCGGGCTGCCGTGCGACTCGCACAGGCTGCAAGAGGAAGCGTGCCTGCCACTCGCTCGTTCGCGGATTCACTTTAGCAGTCGGAAACAGAAAGCTCGACTTGCGGCTACTTGTGCTGCTGCCTAGTTCTCTTCCAGTAGCCCCTGGAAACAACGATGCTCGGTTTATGCTTCGAGACGCAGCGATCACGGTGGTAGGTGCGGTGGAGAAGGGAAAGCCAGCGTGCAGAGGACAGTTTCTCGTTGCTCTACGTGAGGCAAGGGGAAGGTTCAGCCCAGCAGTGGCTGTTGCTCCTGGAGCCTTTTTCTTTGGGAGCAGCTGCTGCAAGCGGGCAACGGAGCTGCGAGAGTGCCTAATGGGTGGGACGGCACGTCTATCGGCGAAGGAAGCTGCCTAGCCGCAGTGTGTTGTGCTCAGTTTCCAGGCTGCTTCGAGAAGGGGCACCTTGAAGAACGCCTTCTTTCTCGACGCGTCCTTCTGGGTGCGCTCAAGCTGCGTGGACTCTGCAACACGGCAGGGTGCAAGCAACTGTTTCTGGCCAGGTTGTGTGATGATGGAGTGCAAGGGCTGCGCCTTACTCTCGGAAGCTGCCGGAGCATTCTCATCAGCTGAATGCGCTTGTGAAGCAGCTCTCTGCTGGACTTTGGAAGCCGGCACGCTGAGCCCCTTAGAATGCCTGCCCGCTGCCCGGCTGCTGCGTTCTTCGCCTTCTGTGCTCTGGATGGCGAACTGAAGCCCAGCGATGGCTTTGAGCTGTCCCGCTCTTCAGCGCGTGTATAACTGCACGCATCCACAGTGCTCTGTGCACGGATTTTCCTCAGCTCGAGGTGCAATCATTTTCTTGCTGGTTTACAGTGTCCAAAGCGTCCGTGGAGCTCTCGCTCGGCCAAATGCGTCAAGAGAGAAGCCCTTGCTGGATTCGCCTTTCGCTGGCCAAGACTTTCAACACAGCACCACAATCCGGGCGACGACGAGGAGGAAAGGGGGAACATCTTTTCGTCCTGGCACGTTCTTCTGTGCGGGACGTCTGTCCGCATCTTCGCTCTCTGCAAGGCTGGAAGGTGCGCGGTGGTACTCGGAAGCGAGAAGAAGGCTGCAGAGAGCACCGCGCTCTGCCGGCGCTGTGCAGGCTGTACAGGCAAGAAGCCTAGCCCTGGAATGTGGTGCAAATACAAGCTTCCACGCATCGGGGGCAAGCTCTGGGTAAGCTCGCTGACCTAAAAGTGTTCTGTGGGCGAGACGCAGCCGAGAAGCTCTCCCTTAAGGTTCAGGCTACCACGCAGACGGAAGGTGCCGCTACCTAGCGCTGCGAGGGAAAGTGCATAGCCCAGGCGTGTTTCGGCAGAAGCAGCAGCCTGGAGGCTTTCGCTGCCGGCACCGTGCTCTCTGGGCGAGAAGCAGACGACCGTTCGTCTGCAGCGAAACGAAAGCGCGACGTGGTACGAAGGGGCAGAAGAACGAAGGCGCAGAGCACCACCGGGCTGCCGTGCGACTCGCACAGGCTGCAAGAGGAAGCGTGCCTGCCACTCGCTCGTTCGCGGATTCACTTTAGCAGTCGGAAACAGAAAGCTCGACTTGCGGCTACTTGTGCTGCTGCCTAGTTCTCTTCCAGTAGCCCCTGGAAACAACGATGCTCGGTTTATGCTTCGAGACGCAGCGATCACGGTGGTAGGTGCGGTGGAGAAGGGAAAGCCAGCGTGCAGAGGACAGTTTCTCGTTGCTCTACGTGAGGCAAGGGGAAGGTTCAGCCCAGCAGTGGCTGTTGCTCCTGGAGCCTTTTTCTTTGGGAGCAGCTGCTGCAAGCGGGCAACGGAGCTGCGAGAGTGCCTAATGGGTGGGACGGCACGTCTATCGGCGAAGGAAGCTGCCTAGCCGCAGTGTGTTGTGCTCAGTTTCCAGGCTGCTTCGAGAAGGGGCACCTTGAAGAACGCCTTCTTTCTCGACGCGTCCTTCTGGGTGCGCTCAAGCTGCGTGGACTCTGCAACACGGCAGGGTGCAAGCAACTGTTTCTGGCCAGGTTGTGTGATGATGGAGTGCAAGGGCTGCGCCTTACTCTCGGAAGCTGCCGGAGCATTCTCATCAGCTGAATGCGCTTGTGAAGCAGCTCTCTGCTGGACTTTGGAAGCCGGCACGCTGAGCCCCTTAGAATGCCTGCCCGCTGCCCGGCTGCTGCGTTCTTCGCCTTCTGTGCTCTGGATGGCGAACTGAAGCCCAGCGATGGCTTTGAGCTGTCCCGCTCTTCAGCGCGTGTATAACTGCACGCATCCACAGTGCTCTGTGCACGGATTTTCCTCAGCTCGAGGTGCAATCATTTTCTTGCTGGTTTACAGTGTCCAAAGCGTCCGTGGAGCTCTCGCTCGGCCAAATGCGTCAAGAGAGAAGCCCTTGCTGGATTCGCCTTTCGCTGGCCAAGACTTTCAACACAGCACCACAATCCGGGCGACGACGAGGAGGAAAGGGGGAACATCTTTTCGTCCTGGCACGTTCTTCTGTGCGGGACGTCTGTCCGCATCTTCGCTCTCTGCAAGGCTGGAAGGTGCGCGGTGGTACTCGGAAGCGAGAAGAAGGCTGCAGAGAGCACCGCGCTCTGCCGGCGCTGTGCAGGCTGTACAGGCAAGAAGCCTAGCCCTGGAATGTGGTGCAAATACAAGCTTCCACGCATCGGGGGCAAGCTCTGGGTAAGCTCGCTGACCTAAAAGTGTTCTGTGGGCGAGACGCAGCCGAGAAGCTCTCCCTTAAGGTTCAGGCTACCACGCAGACGGAAGGTGCCGCTACCTAGCGCTGCGAGGGAAAGTGCATAGCCCAGGCGTGTTTCGGCAGAAGCAGCAGCCTGGAGGCTTTCGCTGCCGGCACCGTGCTCTCTGGGCGAGAAGCAGACGACCGTTCGTCTGCAGCGAAACGAAAGCGCGACGTGGTACGAAGGGGCAGAAGAACGAAGGCGCAGAGCACCACCGGGCTGCCGTGCGACTCGCACAGGCTGCAAGAGGAAGCGTGCCTGCCACTCGCTCGTTCGCGGATTCACTTTAGCAGTCGGAAACAGAAAGCTCGACTTGCGGCTACTTGTGCTGCTGCCTAGTTCTCTTCCAGTAGCCCCTGGAAACAACGATGCTCGGTTTATGCTTCGAGACGCAGCGATCACGGTGGTAGGTGCGGTGGAGAAGGGAAAGCCAGCGTGCAGAGGACAGTTTCTCGTTGCTCTACGTGAGGCAAGGGGAAGGTTCAGCCCAGCAGTGGCTGTTGCTCCTGGAGCCTTTTTCTTTGGGAGCAGCTGCTGCAAGCGGGCAACGGAGCTGCGAGAGTGCCTAATGGGTGGGACGGCACGTCTATCGGCGAAGGAAGCTGCCTAGCCGCAGTGTGTTGTGCTCAGTTTCCAGGCTGCTTCGAGAAGGGGCACCTTGAAGAACGCCTTCTTTCTCGACGCGTCCTTCTGGGTGCGCTCAAGCTGCGTGGACTCTGCAACACGGCAGGGTGCAAGCAACTGTTTCTGGCCAGGTTGTGTGATGATGGAGTGCAAGGGCTGCGCCTTACTCTCGGAAGCTGCCGGAGCATTCTCATCAGCTGAATGCGCTTGTGAAGCAGCTCTCTGCTGGACTTTGGAAGCCGGCACGCTGAGCCCCTTAGAATGCCTGCCCGCTGCCCGGCTGCTGCGTTCTTCGCCTTCTGTGCTCTGGATGGCGAACTGAAGCCCAGCGATGGCTTTGAGCTGTCCCGCTCTTCAGCGCGTGTATAACTGCACGCATCCACAGTGCTCTGTGCACGGATTTTCCTCAGCTCGAGGTGCAATCATTTTCTTGCTGGTTTACAGTGTCCAAAGCGTCCGTGGAGCTCTCGCTCGGCCAAATGCGTCAAGAGAGAAGCCCTTGCTGGATTCGCCTTTCGCTGGCCAAGACTTTCAACACAGCACCACAATCCGGGCGACGACGAGGAGGAAAGGGGGAACATCTTTTCGTCCTGGCACGTTCTTCTGTGCGGGACGTCTGTCCGCATCTTCGCTCTCTGCAAGGCTGGAAGGTGCGCGGTGGTACTCGGAAGCGAGAAGAAGGCTGCAGAGAGCACCGCGCTCTGCCGGCGCTGTGCAGGCTGTACAGGCAAGAAGCCTAGCCCTGGAATGTGGTGCAAATACAAGCTTCCACGCATCGGGGGCAAGCTCTGGGTAAGCTCGCTGACCTAAAAGTGTTCTGTGGGCGAGACGCAGCCGAGAAGCTCTCCCTTAAGGTTCAGGCTACCACGCAGACGGAAGGTGCCGCTACCTAGCGCTGCGAGGGAAAGTGCATAGCCCAGGCGTGTTTCGGCAGAAGCAGCAGCCTGGAGGCTTTCGCTGCCGGCACCGTGCTCTCTGGGCGAGAAGCAGACGACCGTTCGTCTGCAGCGAAACGAAAGCGCGACGTGGTACGAAGGGGCAGAAGAACGAAGGCGCAGAGCAGCACCGGGCTGCCGTGCGACTCGCACAGGCTGCAAGAGGAAGCGTGCCTGCCACTCGCTCGTTCGCGGATTCACTTTAGCAGTCGGAAACAGAAAGCTCGACTTGCGGCTACTTGTGCTGCTGCCTAGTTCTCTTCCAGTAGCCCCTGGAAACAACGATGCTCGGTTTATGCTTCGAGACGCAGCGATCACGGTGGTAGGTGCGGTGGAGAAGGGAAAGCCAGCGTGCAGAGGACAGTTTCTCGTTGCTCTACGTGAGGCAAGGGGAAGGTTCAGCCCAGCAGTGGCTGTTGCTCCTGGAGCCTTTTTCTTTGGGAGCAGCTGCTGCAAGCGGGCAACGGAGCTGCGAGAGTGCCTAATGGGTGGGACGGCACGTCTATCGGCGAAGGAAGCTGCCTAGCCGCAGTGTGTTGTGCTCAGTTTCCAGGCTGCTTCGAGAAGGGGCACCTTGAAGAACGCCTTCTTTCTCGACGCGTCCTTCTGGGTGCGCTCAAGCTGCGTGGACTCTGCAACACGGCAGGGTGCAAGCAACTGTTTCTGGCCAGGTTGTGTGATGATGGAGTGCAAGGGCTGCGCCTTACTCTCGGAAGCTGCCGGAGCATTCTCATCAGCTGAATGCGCTTGTGAAGCAGCTCTCTGCTGGACTTTGGAAGCCGGCACGCTGAGCCCCTTAGAATGCCTGCCCGCTGCCCGGCTGCTGCGTTCTTCGCCTTCTGTGCTCTGGATGGCGAACTGAAGCCCAGCGATGGCTTTGAGCTGTCCCGCTCTTCAGCGCGTGTATAACTGCACGCATCCACAGTGCTCTGTGCACGGATTTTCCTCAGCTCGAGGTGCAATCATTTTCTTGCTGGTTTACAGTGTCCAAAGCGTCCGTGGAGCTCTCGCTCGGCCAAATGCGTCAAAAGAGAAGCCCTTGCTGGATTCGCCTTTCGCTGGCCAAGACTTTCAACACAGCACCACAATCCGGGCGACGACGAGGAGGAAAGGGGGAACATCTTTTCGTCCTGGCACGTTCTTCTGTGCGGGACGTCTGTCCGCATCTTCGCTCTCTGCAAGGCTGGAAGGTGCGCGGTGGTACTCGGAAGCGAGAAGAAGGCTGCAGAGAGCACCGCGCTCTGCCGGCGCTGTGCAGGCTGTACAGGCAAGAAGCCTAGCCCTGGAATGTGGTGCAAATACAAGCTTCCACGCATCGGGGGCAAGCTCTGGGTAAGCTCGCTGACCTAAAAGTGTTCTGTGGGCGAGACGCAGCCGAGAAGCTCTCCCTTAAGGTTCAGGCTACCACGCAGACGGAAGGTGCCGCTACCTAGCGCTGCGAGGGAAAGTGCATAGCCCAGGCGTGTTTCGGCAGAAGCAGCAGCCTGGAGGCTTTCGCTGCCGGCACCGTGCTCTCTGGGCGAGAAGCAGACGACCGTTCGTCTGCAGCGAAACGAAAGCGCGACGTGGTACGAAGGGGCAGAAGAACGAAGGCGCAGAGCACCACCGGGCTGCCGTGCGACTCGCACAGGCTGCAAGAGGAAGCGTGCCTGCCACTCGCTCGTTCGCGGATTCACTTTAGCAGTCGGAAACAGAAAGCTCGACTTGCGGCTACTTGTGCTGCTGCCTAGTTCTCTTCCAGTAGCCCCTGGAAACAACGATGCTCGGTTTATGCTTCGAGACGCAGCGATCACGGTGGTAGGTGCGGTGGAGAAGGGAAAGCCAGCGTGCAGAGGACAGTTTCTCGTTGCTCTACGTGAGGCAAGGGGAAGGTTCAGCCCAGCAGTGGCTGTTGCTCCTGGAGCCTTTTTCTTTGGGAGCAGCTGCTGCAAGCGGGCAACGGAGCTGCGAGAGTGCCTAATGGGTGGGACGGCACGTCTATCGGCGAAGGAAGCTGCCTAGCCGCAGTGTGTTGTGCTCAGTTTCCAGGCTGCTTCGAGAAGGGGCACCTTGAAGAACGCCTTCTTTCTCGACGCGTCCTTCTGGGTGCGCTCAAGCTGCGTGGACTCTGCAACACGGCAGGGTGCAAGCAACTGTTTCTGGCCAGGTTGTGTGATGATGGAGTGCAAGGGCTGCGCCTTACTCTCGGAAGCTGCCGGAGCATTCTCATCAGCTGAATGCGCTTGTGAAGCAGCTCTCTGCTGGACTTTGGAAGCCGGCACGCTGAGCCCCTTAGAATGCCTGCCCGCTGCCCGGCTGCTGCGTTCTTCGCCTTCTGTGCTCTGGATGGCGAACTGAAGCCCAGCGATGGCTTTGAGCTGTCCCGCTCTTCAGCGCGTGTATAACTGCACGCATCCACAGTGCTCTGTGCACGGATTTTCCTCAGCTCGAGGTGCAATCATTTTCTTGCTGGTTTACAGTGTCCAAAGCGTCCGTGGAGCTCTCGCTCGGCCAAATGCGTCAAGAGAGAAGCCCTTGCTGGATTCGCCTTTCGCTGGCCAAGACTTTCAACACAGCACCACAATCCGGGCGACGACGAGGAGGAAAGGGGGAACATCTTTTCGTCCTGGCACGTTCTTCTGTGCGGGACGTCTGTCCGCATCTTCGCTCTCTGCAAGGCTGGAAGGTGCGCGGTGGTACTCGGAAGCGAGAAGAAGGCTGCAGAGAGCACCGCGCTCTGCCGGCGCTGTGCAGGCTGTACAGGCAAGAAGCCTAGCCCTGGAATGTGGTGCAAATACAAGCTTCCACGCATCGGGGGCAAGCTCTGGGTAAGCTCGCTGACCTAAAAGTGTTCTGTGGGCGAGACGCAGCCGAGAAGCTCTCCCTTAAGGTTCAGGCTACCACGCAGACGGAAGGTGCCGCTACCTAGCGCTGCGAGGGAAAGTGCATAGCCCAGGCGTGTTTCGGCAGAAGCAGCAGCCTGGAGGCTTTCGCTGCCGGCACCGTGCTCTCTGGGCGAGAAGCAGACGACCGTTCGTCTGCAGCGAAACGAAAGCGCGACGTGGTACGAAGGGGCAGAAGAACGAAGGCGCAGAGCACCACCGGGCTGCCGTGCGACTCGCACAGGCTGCAAGAGGAAGCGTGCCTGCCACTCGCTCGTTCGCGGATTCACTTTAGCAGTCGGAAACAGAAAGCTCGACTTGCGGCTACTTGTGCTGCTGCCTAGTTCTCTTCCAGTAGCCCCTGGAAACAACGATGCTCGGTTTATGCTTCGAGACGCAGCGATCACGGTGGTAGGTGCGGTGGAGAAGGGAAAGCCAGCGTGCAGAGGACAGTTTCTCGTTGCTCTACGTGAGGCAAGGGGAAGGTTCAGCCCAGCAGTGGCTGTTGCTCCTGGAGCCTTTTTCTTTGGGAGCAGCTGCTGCAAGCGGGCAACGGAGCTGCGAGAGTGCCTAATGGGTGGGACGGCACGTCTATCGGCGAAGGAAGCTGCCTAGCCGCAGTGTGTTGTGCTCAGTTTCCAGGCTGCTTCGAGAAGGGGCACCTTGAAGAACGCCTTCTTTCTCGACGCGTCCTTCTGGGTGCGCTCAAGCTGCGTGGACTCTGCAACACGGCAGGGTGCAAGCAACTGTTTCTGGCCAGGTTGTGTGATGATGGAGTGCAAGGGCTGCGCCTTACTCTCGGAAGCTGCCGGAGCATTCTCATCAGCTGAATGCGCTTGTGAAGCAGCTCTCTGCTGGACTTTGGAAGCCGGCACGCTGAGCCCCTTAGAATGCCTGCCCGCTGCCCGGCTGCTGCGTTCTTCGCCTTCTGTGCTCTGGATGGCGAACTGAAGCCCAGCGATGGCTTTGAGCTGTCCCGCTCTTCAGCGCGTGTATAACTGCACGCATCCACAGTGCTCTGTGCACGGATTTTCCTCAGCTCGAGGTGCAATCATTTTCTTGCTGGTTTACAGTGTCCAAAGCGTCCGTGGAGCTCTCGCTCGGCCAAATGCGTCAAGAGAGAAGCCCTTGCTGGATTCGCCTTTCGCTGGCCAAGACTTTCAACACAGCACCACAATCCGGGCGACGACGAGGAGGAAAGGGGGAACATCTTTTCGTCCTGGCACGTTCTTCTGTGCGGGACGTCTGTCCGCATCTTCGCTCTCTGCAAGGCTGGAAGGTGCGCGGTGGTACTCGGAAGCGAGAAGAAGGCTGCAGAGAGCACCGCGCTCTGCCGGCGCTGTGCAGGCTGTACAGGCAAGAAGCCTAGCCCTGGAATGTGGTGCAAATACAAGCTTCCACGCATCGGGGGCAAGCTCTGGGTAAGCTCGCTGACCTAAAAGTGTTCTGTGGGCGAGACGCAGCCGAGAAGCTCTCCCTTAAGGTTCAGGCTACCACGCAGACGGAAGGTGCCGCTACCTAGCGCTGCGAGGGAAAGTGCATAGCCCAGGCGTGTTTCGGCAGAAGCAGCAGCCTGGAGGCTTTCGCTGCCGGCACCGTGCTCTCTGGGCGAGAAGCAGACGACCGTTCGTCTGCAGCGAAACGAAAGCGCGACGTGGTACGAAGGGGCAGAAGAACGAAGGCGCAGAGCACCACCGGGCTGCCGTGCGACTCGCACAGGCTGCAAGAGGAAGCGTGCCTGCCACTCGCTCGTTCGCGGATTCACTTTAGCAGTCGGAAACAGAAAGCTCGACTTGCGGCTACTTGTGCTGCTGCCTAGTTCTCTTCCAGTAGCCCCTGGAAACAACGATGCTCGGTTTATGCTTCGAGACGCAGCGATCACGGTGGTAGGTGCGGTGGAGAAGGGAAAGCCAGCGTGCAGAGGACAGTTTCTCGTTGCTCTACGTGAGGCAAGGGGAAGGTTCAGCCCAGCAGTGGCTGTTGCTCCTGGAGCCTTTTTCTTTGGGAGCAGCTGCTGCAAGCGGGCAACGGAGCTGCGAGAGTGCCTAATGGGTGGGACGGCACGTCTATCGGCGAAGGAAGCTGCCTAGCCGCAGTGTGTTGTGCTCAGTTTCCAGGCTGCTTCGAGAAGGGGCACCTTGAAGAACGCCTTCTTTCTCGACGCGTCCTTCTGGGTGCGCTCAAGCTGCGTGGACTCTGCAACACGGCAGGGTGCAAGCAACTGTTTCTGGCCAGGTTGTGTGATGATGGAGTGCAAGGGCTGCGCCTTACTCTCGGAAGCTGCCGGAGCATTCTCATCAGCTGAATGCGCTTGTGAAGCAGCTCTCTGCTGGACTTTGGAAGCCGGCACGCTGAGCCCCTTAGAATGCCTGCCCGCTGCCCGGCTGCTGCGTTCTTCGCCTTCTGTGCTCTGGATGGCGAACTGAAGCCCAGCGATGGCTTTGAGCTGTCCCGCTCTTCAGCGCGTGTATAACTGCACGCATCCACAGTGCTCTGTGCACGGATTTTCCTCAGCTCGAGGTGCAATCATTTTCTTGCTGGTTTACAGTGTCCAAAGCGTCCGTGGAGCTCTCGCTCGGCCAAATGCGTCAAGAGAGAAGCCCTTGCTGGATTCGCCTTTCGCTGGCCAAGACTTTCAACACAGCACCACAATCCGGGCGACGACGAGGAGGAAAGGGGGAACATCTTTTCGTCCTGGCACGTTCTTCTGTGCGGGACGTCTGTCCGCATCTTCGCTCTCTGCAAGGCTGGAAGGTGCGCGGTGGTACTCGGAAGCGAGAAGAAGGCTGCAGAGAGCACCGCGCTCTGCCGGCGCTGTGCAGGCTGTACAGGCAAGAAGCCTAGCCCTGGAATGTGGTGCAAATACAAGCTTCCACGCATCGGGGGCAAGCTCTGGGTAAGCTCGCTGACCTAAAAGTGTTCTGTGGGCGAGACGCAGCCGAGAAGCTCTCCCTTAAGGTTCAGGCTACCACGCAGACGGAAGGTGCCGCTACCTAGCGCTGCGAGGGAAAGTGCATAGCCCAGGCGTGTTTCGGCAGAAGCAGCAGCCTGGAGGCTTTCGCTGCCGGCACCGTGCTCTCTGGGCGAGAAGCAGACGACCGTTCGTCTGCAGCGAAACGAAAGCGCGACGTGGTACGAAGGGGCAGAAGAACGAAGGCGCAGAGCACCACCGGGCTGCCGTGCGACTCGCACAGGCTGCAAGAGGAAGCGTGCCTGCCACTCGCTCGTTCGCGGATTCACTTTAGCAGTCGGAAACAGAAAGCTCGACTTGCGGCTACTTGTGCTGCTGCCTAGTTCTCTTCCAGTAGCCCCTGGAAACAACGATGCTCGGTTTATGCTTCGAGACGCAGCGATCACGGTGGTAGGTGCGGTGGAGAAGGGAAAGCCAGCGTGCAGAGGACAGTTTCTCGTTGCTCTACGTGAGGCAAGGGGAAGGTTCAGCCCAGCAGTGGCTGTTGCTCCTGGAGCCTTTTTCTTTGGGAGCAGCTGCTGCAAGCGGGCAACGGAGCTGCGAGAGTGCCTAATGGGTGGGACGGCACGTCTATCGGCGAAGGAAGCTGCCTAGCCGCAGTGTGTTGTGCTCAGTTTCCAGGCTGCTTCGAGAAGGGGCACCTTGAAGAACGCCTTCTTTCTCGACGCGTCCTTCTGGGTGCGCTCAAGCTGCGTGGACTCTGCAACACGGCAGGGTGCAAGCAACTGTTTCTGGCCAGGTTGTGTGATGATGGAGTGCAAGGGCTGCGCCTTACTCTCGGAAGCTGCCGGAGCATTCTCATCAGCTGAATGCGCTTGTGAAGCAGCTCTCTGCTGGACTTTGGAAGCCGGCACGCTGAGCCCCTTAGAATGCCTGCCCGCTGCCCGGCTGCTGCGTTCTTCGCCTTCTGTGCTCTGGA
The DNA here is from genome assembly GCF_041296385.1 of Aphelocoma coerulescens. Taxonomy (NCBI): domain Eukaryota; kingdom Metazoa; phylum Chordata; class Aves; order Passeriformes; family Corvidae; genus Aphelocoma; species Aphelocoma coerulescens. The sequence goes on from NW_027183879.1 coordinate 29,662, forward strand.
TGGCGAACTGAAGCCCAGCGATGGCTTTGAGCTGTCCCGCTCTTCAGCGCGTGTATAACTGCACGCATCCACAGTGCTCTGTGCACGGATTTTCCTCAGCTCGAGGTGCAATCATTTTCTTGCTGGTTTACAGTGTCCAAAGCGTCCGTGGAGCTCTCGCTCGGCCAAATGCGTCAAGAGAGAAGCCCTTGCTGGATTCGCCTTTCGCTGGCCAAGACTTTCAACACAGCACCACAATCCGGGCGACGACGAGGAGGAAAGGGGGAACATCTTTTCGTCCTGGCACGTTCTTCTGTGCGGGACGTCTGTCCGCATCTTCGCTCTCTGCAAGGCTGGAAGGTGCGCGGTGGTACTCGGAAGCGAGAAGAAGGCTGCAGAGAGCACCGCGCTCTGCCGGCGCTGTGCAGGCTGTACAGGCAAGAAGCCTAGCCCTGGAATGTGGTGCAAATACAAGCTTCCACGCATCGGGGGCAAGCTCTGGGTAAGCTCGCTGACCTAAAAGTGTTCTGTGGGCGAGACGCAGCCGAGAAGCTCTCCCTTAAGGTTCAGGCTACCACGCAGACGGAAGGTGCCGCTACCTAGCGCTGCGAGGGAAAGTGCATAGCCCAGGCGTGTTTCGGCAGAAGCAGCAGCCTGGAGGCTTTCGCTGCCGGCACCGTGCTCTCTGGGCGAGAAGCAGACGACCGTTCGTCTGCAGCGAAACGAAAGCGCGACGTGGTACGAAGGGGCAGAAGAACGAAGGCGCAGAGCACCACCGGGCTGCCGTGCGACTCGCACAGGCTGCAAGAGGAAGCGTGCCTGCCACTCGCTCGTTCGCGGATTCACTTTAGCAGTCGGAAACAGAAAGCTCGACTTGCGGCTACTTGTGCTGCTGCCTAGTTCTCTTCCAGTAGCCCCTGGAAACAACGATGCTCGGTTTATGCTTCGAGACGCAGCGATCACGGTGGTAGGTGCGGTGGAGAAGGGAAAGCCAGCGTGCAGAGGACAGTTTCTCGTTGCTCTACGTGAGGCAAGGGGAAGGTTCAGCCCAGCAGTGGCTGTTGCTCCTGGAGCCTTTTTCTTTGGGAGCAGCTGCTGCAAGCGGGCAACGGAGCTGCGAGAGTGCCTAATGGGTGGGACGGCACGTCTATCGGCGAAGGAAGCTGCCTAGCCGCAGTGTGTTGTGCTCAGTTTCCAGGCTGCTTCGAGAAGGGGCACCTTGAAGAACGCCTTCTTTCTCGACGCGTCCTTCTGGGTGCGCTCAAGCTGCGTGGACTCTGCAACACGGCAGGGTGCAAGCAACTGTTTCTGGCCAGGTTGTGTGATGATGGAGTGCAAGGGCTGCGCCTTACTCTCGGAAGCTGCCGGAGCATTCTCATCAGCTGAATGCGCTTGTGAAGCAGCTCTCTGCTGGACTTTGGAAGCCGGCACGCTGAGCCCCTTAGAATGCCTGCCCGCTGCCCGGCTGCTGCGTTCTTCGCCTTCTGTGCTCTGGATGGCGAACTGAAGCCCAGCGATGGCTTTGAGCTGTCCCGCTCTTCAGCGCGTGTATAACTGCACGCATCCACAGTGCTCTGTGCACGGATTTTCCTCAGCTCGAGGTGCAATCATTTTCTTGCTGGTTTACAGTGTCCAAAGCGTCCGTGGAGCTCTCGCTCGGCCAAATGCGTCAAGAGAGAAGCCCTTGCTGGATTCGCCTTTCGCTGGCCAAGACTTTCAACACAGCACCACAATCCGGGCGACGACGAGGAGGAAAGGGGGAACATCTTTTCGTCCTGGCACGTTCTTCTGTGCGGGACGTCTGTCCGCATCTTCGCTCTCTGCAAGGCTGGAAGGTGCGCGGTGGTACTCGGAAGCGAGAAGAAGGCTGCAGAGAGCACCGCGCTCTGCCGGCGCTGTGCAGGCTGTACAGGCAAGAAGCCTAGCCCTGGAATGTGGTGCAAATACAAGCTTCCACGCATCGGGGGCAAGCTCTGGGTAAGCTCGCTGACCTAAAAGTGTTCTGTGGGCGAGACGCAGCCGAGAAGCTCTCCCTTAAGGTTCAGGCTACCACGCAGACGGAAGGTGCCGCTACCTAGCGCTGCGAGGGAAAGTGCATAGCCCAGGCGTGTTTCGGCAGAAGCAGCAGCCTGGAGGCTTTCGCTGCCGGCACCGTGCTCTCTGGGCGAGAAGCAGACGACCGTTCGTCTGCAGCGAAACGAAAGCGCGACGTGGTACGAAGGGGCAGAAGAACGAAGGCGCAGAGCACCACCGGGCTGCCGTGCGACTCGCACAGGCTGCAAGAGGAAGCGTGCCTGCCACTCGCTCGTTCGCGGATTCACTTTAGCAGTCGGAAACAGAAAGCTCGACTTGCGGCTACTTGTGCTGCTGCCTAGTTCTCTTCCAGTAGCCCCTGGAAACAACGATGCTCGGTTTATGCTTCGAGACGCAGCGATCACGGTGGTAGGTGCGGTGGAGAAGGGAAAGCCAGCGTGCAGAGGACAGTTTCTCGTTGCTCTACGTGAGGCAAGGGGAAGGTTCAGCCCAGCAGTGGCTGTTGCTCCTGGAGCCTTTTTCTTTGGGAGCAGCTGCTGCAAGCGGGCAACGGAGCTGCGAGAGTGCCTAATGGGTGGGACGGCACGTCTATCGGCGAAGGAAGCTGCCTAGCCGCAGTGTGTTGTGCTCAGTTTCCAGGCTGCTTCGAGAAGGGGCACCTTGAAGAACGCCTTCTTTCTCGACGCGTCCTTCTGGGTGCGCTCAAGCTGCGTGGACTCTGCAACACGGCAGGGTGCAAGCAACTGTTTCTGGCCAGGTTGTGTGATGATGGAGTGCAAGGGCTGCGCCTTACTCTCGGAAGCTGCCGGAGCATTCTCATCAGCTGAATGCGCTTGTGAAGCAGCTCTCTGCTGGACTTTGGAAGCCGGCACGCTGAGCCCCTTAGAATGCCTGCCCGCTGCCCGGCTGCTGCGTTCTTCGCCTTCTGTGCTCTGGATGGCGAACTGAAGCCCAGCGATGGCTTTGAGCTGTCCCGCTCTTCAGCGCGTGTATAACTGCACGCATCCACAGTGCTCTGTGCACGGATTTTCCTCAGCTCGAGGTGCAATCATTTTCTTGCTGGTTTACAGTGTCCAAAGCGTCCGTGGAGCTCTCGCTCGGCCAAATGCGTCAAGAGAGAAGCCCTTGCTGGATTCGCCTTTCGCTGGCCAAGACTTTCAACACAGCACCACAATCCGGGCGACGACGAGGAGGAAAGGGGGAACATCTTTTCGTCCTGGCACGTTCTTCTGTGCGGGACGTCTGTCCGCATCTTCGCTCTCTGCAAGGCTGGAAGGTGCGCGGTGGTACTCGGAAGCGAGAAGAAGGCTGCAGAGAGCACCGCGCTCTGCCGGCGCTGTGCAGGCTGTACAGGCAAGAAGCCTAGCCCTGGAATGTGGTGCAAATACAAGCTTCCACGCATCGGGGGCAAGCTCTGGGTAAGCTCGCTGACCTAAAAGTGTTCTGTGGGCGAGACGCAGCCGAGAAGCTCTCCCTTAAGGTTCAGGCTACCACGCAGACGGAAGGTGCCGCTACCTAGCGCTGCGAGGGAAAGTGCATAGCCCAGGCGTGTTTCGGCAGAAGCAGCAGCCTGGAGGCTTTCGCTGCCGGCACCGTGCTCTCTGGGCGAGAAGCAGACGACCGTTCGTCTGCAGCGAAACGAAAGCGCGACGTGGTACGAAGGGGCAGAAGAACGAAGGCGCAGAGCACCACCGGGCTGCCGTGCGACTCGCACAGGCTGCAAGAGGAAGCGTGCCTGCCACTCGCTCGTTCGCGGATTCACTTTAGCAGTCGGAAACAGAAAGCTCGACTTGCGGCTACTTGTGCTGCTGCCTAGTTCTCTTCCAGTAGCCCCTGGAAACAACGATGCTCGGTTTATGCTTCGAGACGCAGCGATCACGGTGGTAGGTGCGGTGGAGAAGGGAAAGCCAGCGTGCAGAGGACAGTTTCTCGTTGCTCTACGTGAGGCAAGGGGAAGGTTCAGCCCAGCAGTGGCTGTTGCTCCTGGAGCCTTTTTCTTTGGGAGCAGCTGCTGCAAGCGGGCAACGGAGCTGCGAGAGTGCCTAATGGGTGGGACGGCACGTCTATCGGCGAAGGAAGCTGCCTAGCCGCAGTGTGTTGTGCTCAGTTTCCAGGCTGCTTCGAGAAGGGGCACCTTGAAGAACGCCTTCTTTCTCGACGCGTCCTTCTGGGTGCGCTCAAGCTGCGTGGACTCTGCAACACGGCAGGGTGCAAGCAACTGTTTCTGGCCAGGTTGTGTGATGATGGAGTGCAAGGGCTGCGCCTTACTCTCGGAAGCTGCCGGAGCATTCTCATCAGCTGAATGCGCTTGTGAAGCAGCTCTCTGCTGGACTTTGGAAGCCGGCACGCTGAGCCCCTTAGAATGCCTGCCCGCTGCCCGGCTGCTGCGTTCTTCGCCTTCTGTGCTCTGGATGGCGAACTGAAGCCCAGCGATGGCTTTGAGCTGTCCCGCTCTTCAGCGCGTGTATAACTGCACGCATCCACAGTGCTCTGTGCACGGATTTTCCTCAGCTCGAGGTGCAATCATTTTCTTGCTGGTTTACAGTGTCCAAAGCGTCCGTGGAGCTCTCGCTCGGCCAAATGCGTCAAGAGAGAAGCCCTTGCTGGATTCGCCTTTCGCTGGCCAAGACTTTCAACACAGCACCACAATCCGGGCGACGACGAGGAGGAAAGGGGGAACATCTTTTCGTCCTGGCACGTTCTTCTGTGCGGGACGTCTGTCCGCATCTTCGCTCTCTGCAAGGCTGGAAGGTGCGCGGTGGTACTCGGAAGCGAGAAGAAGGCTGCAGAGAGCACCGCGCTCTGCCGGCGCTGTGCAGGCTGTACAGGCAAGAAGCCTAGCCCTGGAATGTGGTGCAAATACAAGCTTCCACGCATCGGGGGCAAGCTCTGGGTAAGCTCGCTGACCTAAAAGTGTTCTGTGGGCGAGACGCAGCCGAGAAGCTCTCCCTTAAGGTTCAGGCTACCACGCAGACGGAAGGTGCCGCTACCTAGCGCTGCGAGGGAAAGTGCATAGCCCAGGCGTGTTTCGGCAGAAGCAGCAGCCTGGAGGCTTTCGCTGCCGGCACCGTGCTCTCTGGGCGAGAAGCAGACGACCGTTCGTCTGCAGCGAAACGAAAGCGCGACGTGGTACGAAGGGGCAGAAGAACGAAGGCGCAGAGCACCACCGGGCTGCCGTGCGACTCGCACAGGCTGCAAGAGGAAGCGTGCCTGCCACTCGCTCGTTCGCGGATTCACTTTAGCAGTCGGAAACAGAAAGCTCGACTTGCGGCTACTTGTGCTGCTGCCTAGTTCTCTTCCAGTAGCCCCTGGAAACAACGATGCTCGGTTTATGCTTCGAGACGCAGCGATCACGGTGGTAGGTGCGGTGGAGAAGGGAAAGCCAGCGTGCAGAGGACAGTTTCTCGTTGCTCTACGTGAGGCAAGGGGAAGGTTCAGCCCAGCAGTGGCTGTTGCTCCTGGAGCCTTTTTCTTTGGGAGCAGCTGCTGCAAGCGGGCAACGGAGCTGCGAGAGTGCCTAATGGGTGGGACGGCACGTCTATCGGCGAAGGAAGCTGCCTAGCCGCAGTGTGTTGTGCTCAGTTTCCAGGCTGCTTCGAGAAGGGGCACCTTGAAGAACGCCTTCTTTCTCGACGCGTCCTTCTGGGTGCGCTCAAGCTGCGTGGACTCTGCAACACGGCAGGGTGCAAGCAACTGTTTCTGGCCAGGTTGTGTGATGATGGAGTGCAAGGGCTGCGCCTTACTCTCGGAAGCTGCCGGAGCATTCTCATCAGCTGAATGCGCTTGTGAAGCAGCTCTCTGCTGGACTTTGGAAGCCGGCACGCTGAGCCCCTTAGAATGCCTGCCCGCTGCCCGGCTGCTGCGTTCTTCGCCTTCTGTGCTCTGGATGGCGAACTGAAGCCCAGCGATGGCTTTGAGCTGTCCCGCTCTTCAGCGCGTGTATAACTGCACGCATCCACAGTGCTCTGTGCACGGATTTTCCTCAGCTCGAGGTGCAATCATTTTCTTGCTGGTTTACAGTGTCCAAAGCGTCCGTGGAGCTCTCGCTCGGCCAAATGCGTCAAGAGAGAAGCCCTTGCTGGATTCGCCTTTCGCTGGCCAAGACTTTCAACACAGCACCACAATCCGGGCGACGACGAGGAGGAAAGGGGGAACATCTTTTCGTCCTGGCACGTTCTTCTGTGCGGGACGTCTGTCCGCATCTTCGCTCTCTGCAAGGCTGGAAGGTGCGCGGTGGTACTCGGAAGCGAGAAGAAGGCTGCAGAGAGCACCGCGCTCTGCCGGCGCTGTGCAGGCTGTACAGGCAAGAAGCCTAGCCCTGGAATGTGGTGCAAATACAAGCTTCCACGCATCGGGGGCAAGCTCTGGGTAAGCTCGCTGACCTAAAAGTGTTCTGTGGGCGAGACGCAGCCGAGAAGCTCTCCCTTAAGGTTCAGGCTACCACGCAGACGGAAGGTGCCGCTACCTAGCGCTGCGAGGGAAAGTGCATAGCCCAGGCGTGTTTCGGCAGAAGCAGCAGCCTGGAGGCTTTCGCTGCCGGCACCGTGCTCTCTGGGCGAGAAGCAGACGACCGTTCGTCTGCAGCGAAACGAAAGCGCGACGTGGTACGAAGGGGCAGAAGAACGAAGGCGCAGAGCACCACCGGGCTGCCGTGCGACTCGCACAGGCTGCAAGAGGAAGCGTGCCTGCCACTCGCTCGTTCGCGGATTCACTTTAGCAGTCGGAAACAGAAAGCTCGACTTGCGGCTACTTGTGCTGCTGCCTAGTTCTCTTCCAGTAGCCCCTGGAAACAACGATGCTCGGTTTATGCTTCGAGACGCAGCGATCACGGTGGTAGGTGCGGTGGAGAAGGGAAAGCCAGCGTGCAGAGGACAGTTTCTCGTTGCTCTACGTGAGGCAAGGGGAAGGTTCAGCCCAGCAGTGGCTGTTGCTCCTGGAGCCTTTTTCTTTGGGAGCAGCTGCTGCAAGCGGGCAACGGAGCTGCGAGAGTGCCTAATGGGTGGGACGGCACGTCTATCGGCGAAGGAAGCTGCCTAGCCGCAGTGTGTTGTGCTCAGTTTCCAGGCTGCTTCGAGAAGGGGCACCTTGAAGAACGCCTTCTTTCTCGACGCGTCCTTCTGGGTGCGCTCAAGCTGCGTGGACTCTGCAACACGGCAGGGTGCAAGCAACTGTTTCTGGCCAGGTTGTGTGATGATGGAGTGCAAGGGCTGCGCCTTACTCTCGGAAGCTGCCGGAGCATTCTCATCAGCTGAATGCGCTTGTGAAGCAGCTCTCTGCTGGACTTTGGAAGCCGGCACGCTGAGCCCCTTAGAATGCCTGCCCGCTGCCCGGCTGCTGCGTTCTTCGCCTTCTGTGCTCTGGATGGCGAACTGAAGCCCAGCGATGGCTTTGAGCTGTCCCGCTCTTCAGCGCGTGTATAACTGCACGCATCCACAGTGCTCTGTGCACGGATTTTCCTCAGCTCGAGGTGCAATCATTTTCTTGCTGGTTTACAGTGTCCAAAGCGTCCGTGGAGCTCTCGCTCGGCCAAATGCGTCAAGAGAGAAGCCCTTGCTGGATTCGCCTTTCGCTGGCCAAGACTTTCAACACAGCACCACAATCCGGGCGACGACGAGGAGGAAAGGGGGAACATCTTTTCGTCCTGGCACGTTCTTCTGTGCGGGACGTCTGTCCGCATCTTCGCTCTCTGCAAGGCTGGAAGGTGCGCGGTGGTACTCGGAAGCGAGAAGAAGGCTGCAGAGAGCACCGCGCTCTGCCGGCGCTGTGCAGGCTGTACAGGCAAGAAGCCTAGCCCTGGAATGTGGTGCAAATACAAGCTTCCACGCATCGGGGGCAAGCTCTGGGTAAGCTCGCTGACCTAAAAGTGTTCTGTGGGCGAGACGCAGCCGAGAAGCTCTCCCTTAAGGTTCAGGCTACCACGCAGACGGAAGGTGCCGCTACCTAGCGCTGCGAGGGAAAGTGCATAGCCCAGGCGTGTTTCGGCAGAAGCAGCAGCCTGGAGGCTTTCGCTGCCGGCACCGTGCTCTCTGGGCGAGAAGCAGACGACCGTTCGTCTGCAGCGAAACGAAAGCGCGACGTGGTACGAAGGGGCAGAAGAACGAAGGCGCAGAGCACCACCGGGCTGCCGTGCGACTCGCACAGGCTGCAAGAGGAAGCGTGCCTGCCACTCGCTCGTTCGCGGATTCACTTTAGCAGTCGGAAACAGAAAGCTCGACTTGCGGCTACTTGTGCTGCTGCCTAGTTCTCTTCCAGTAGCCCCTGGAAACAACGATGCTCGGTTTATGCTTCGAGACGCAGCGATCACGGTGGTAGGTGCGGTGGAGAAGGGAAAGCCAGCGTGCAGAGGACAGTTTCTCGTTGCTCTACGTGAGGCAAGGGGAAGGTTCAGCCCAGCAGTGGCTGTTGCTCCTGGAGCCTTTTTCTTTGGGAGCAGCTGCTGCAAGCGGGCAACGGAGCTGCGAGAGTGCCTAATGGGTGGGACGGCACGTCTATCGGCGAAGGAAGCTGCCTAGCCGCAGTGTGTTGTGCTCAGTTTCCAGGCTGCTTCGAGAAGGGGCACCTTGAAGAACGCCTTCTTTCTCGACGCGTCCTTCTGGGTGCGCTCAAGCTGCGTGGACTCTGCAACACGGCAGGGTGCAAGCAACTGTTTCTGGCCAGGTTGTGTGATGATGGAGTGCAAGGGCTGCGCCTTACTCTCGGAAGCTGCCGGAGCATTCTCATCAGCTGAATGCGCTTGTGAAGCAGCTCTCTGCTGGACTTTGGAAGCCGGCACGCTGAGCCCCTTAGAATGCCTGCCCGCTGCCCGGCTGCTGCGTTCTTCGCCTTCTGTGCTCTGGATGGCGAACTGAAGCCCAGCGATGGCTTTGAGCTGTCCCGCTCTTCAGCGCGTGTATAACTGCACGCATCCACAGTGCTCTGTGCACGGATTTTCCTCAGCTCGAGGTGCAATCATTTTCTTGCTGGTTTACAGTGTCCAAAGCGTCCGTGGAGCTCTCGCTCGGCCAAATGCGTCAAGAGAGAAGCCCTTGCTGGATTCGCCTTTCGCTGGCCAAGACTTTCAACACAGCACCACAATCCGGGCGACGACGAGGAGGAAAGGGGGAACATCTTTTCGTCCTGGCACGTTCTTCTGTGCGGGACGTCTGTCCGCATCTTCGCTCTCTGCAAGGCTGGAAGGTGCGCGGTGGTACTCGGAAGCGAGAAGAAGGCTGCAGAGAGCACCGCGCTCTGCCGGCGCTGTGCAGGCTGTACAGGCAAGAAGCCTAGCCCTGGAATGTGGTGCAAATACAAGCTTCCACGCATCGGGGGCAAGCTCTGGGTAAGCTCGCTGACCTAAAAGTGTTCTGTGGGCGAGACGCAGCCGAGAAGCTCTCCCTTAAGGTTCAGGCTACCACGCAGACGGAAGGTGCCGCTACCTAGCGCTGCGAGGGAAAGTGCATAGCCCAGGCGTGTTTCGGCAGAAGCAGCAGCCTGGAGGCTTTCGCTGCCGGCACCGTGCTCTCTGGGCGAGAAGCAGACGACCGTTCGTCTGCAGCGAAACGAAAGCGCGACGTGGTACGAAGGGGCAGAAGAACGAAGGCGCAGAGCACCACCGGGCTGCCGTGCGACTCGCACAGGCTGCAAGAGGAAGCGTGCCTGCCACTCGCTCGTTCGCGGATTCACTTTAGCAGTCGGAAACAGAAAGCTCGACTTGCGGCTACTTGTGCTGCTGCCTAGTTCTCTTCCAGTAGCCCCTGGAAACAACGATGCTCGGTTTATGCTTCGAGACGCAGCGATCACGGTGGTAGGTGCGGTGGAGAAGGGAAAGCCAGCGTGCAGAGGACAGTTTCTCGTTGCTCTACGTGAGGCAAGGGGAAGGTTCAGCCCAGCAGTGGCTGTTGCTCCTGGAGCCTTTTTCTTTGGGAGCAGCTGCTGCAAGCGGGCAACGGAGCTGCGAGAGTGCCTAATGGGTGGGACGGCACGTCTATCGGCGAAGGAAGCTGCCTAGCCGCAGTGTGTTGTGCTCAGTTTCCAGGCTGCTTCGAGAAGGGGCACCTTGAAGAACGCCTTCTTTCTCGACGCGTCCTTCTGGGTGCGCTCAAGCTGCGTGGACTCTGCAACACGGCAGGGTGCAAGCAACTGTTTCTGGCCAGGTTGTGTGATGATGGAGTGCAAGGGCTGCGCCTTACTCTCGGAAGCTGCCGGAGCATTCTCATCAGCTGAATGCGCTTGTGAAGCAGCTCTCTGCTGGACTTTGGAAGCCGGCACGCTGAGCCCCTTAGAATGCCTGCCCGCTGCCCGGCTGCTGCGTTCTTCGCCTTCTGTGCTCTGGATGGCGAACTGAAGCCCAGCGATGGCTTTGAGCTGTCCCGCTCTTCAGCGCGTGTATAACTGCACGCATCCACAGTGCTCTGTGCACGGATTTTCCTCAGCTCGAGGTGCAATCATTTTCTTGCTGGTTTACAGTGTCCAAAGCGTCCGTGGAGCTCTCGCTCGGCCAAATGCGTCAAGAGAGAAGCCCTTGCTGGATTCGCCTTTCGCTGGCCAAGACTTTCAACACAGCACCACAATCCGGGCGACGACGAGGAGGAAAGGGGGAACATCTTTTCGTCCTGGCACGTTCTTCTGTGCGGGACGTCTGTCCGCATCTTCGCTCTCTGCAAGGCTGGAAGGTGCGCGGTGGTACTCGGAAGCGAGAAGAAGGCTGCAGAGAGCACCGCGCTCTGCCGGCGCTGTGCAGGCTGTACAGGCAAGAAGCCTAGCCCTGGAATGTGGTGCAAATACAAGCTTCCACGCATCGGGGGCAAGCTCTGGGTAAGCTCGCTGACCTAAAAGTGTTCTGTGGGCGAGACGCAGCCGAGAAGCTCTCCCTTAAGGTTCAGGCTACCACGCAGACGGAAGGTGCCGCTACCTAGCGCTGCGAGGGAAAGTGCATAGCCCAGGCGTGTTTCGGCAGAAGCAGCAGCCTGGAGGCTTTCGCTGCCGGCACCGTGCTCTCTGGGCGAGAAGCAGACGACCGTTCGTCTGCAGCGAAACGAAAGCGCGACGTGGTACGAAGGGGCAGAAGAACGAAGGCGCAGAGCACCACCGGGCTGCCGTGCGACTCGCACAGGCTGCAAGAGGAAGCGTGCCTGCCACTCGCTCGTTCGCGGATTCACTTTAGCAGTCGGAAACAGAAAGCTCGACTTGCGGCTACTTGTGCTGCTGCCTAGTTCTCTTCCAGTAGCCCCTGGAAACAACGATGCTCGGTTTATGCTTCGAGACGCAGCGATCACGGTGGTAGGTGCGGTGGAGAAGGGAAAGCCAGCGTGCAGAGGACAGTTTCTCGTTGCTCTACGTGAGGCAAGGGGAAGGTTCAGCCCAGCAGTGGCTGTTGCTCCTGGAGCCTTTTTCTTTGGGAGCAGCTGCTGCAAGCGGGCAACGGAGCTGCGAGAGTGCCTAATGGGTGGGACGGCACGTCTATCGGCGAAGGAAGCTGCCTAGCCGCAGTGTGTTGTGCTCAGTTTCCAGGCTGCTTCGAGAAGGGGCACCTTGAAGAACGCCTTCTTTCTCGACGCGTCCTTCTGGGTGCGCTCAAGCTGCGTGGACTCTGCAACACGGCAGGGTGCAAGCAACTGTTTCTGGCCAGGTTGTGTGATGATGGAGTGCAAGGGCTGCGCCTTACTCTCGGAAGCTGCCGGAGCATTCTCATCAGCTGAATGCGCTTGTGAAGCAGCTCTCTGCTGGACTTTGGAAGCCGGCACGCTGAGCCCCTTAGAATGCCTGCCCGCTGCCCGGCTGCTGCGTTCTTCGCCTTCTGTGCTCTGGATGGCGAACTGAAGCCCAGCGATGGCTTTGAGCTGTCCCGCTCTTCAGCGCGTGTATAACTGCACGCATCCACAGTGCTCTGTGCACGGATTTTCCTCAGCTCGAGGTGCAATCATTTTCTTGCTGGTTTACAGTGTCCAAAGCGTCCGTGGAGCTCTCGCTCGGCCAAATGCGTCAAGAGAGAAGCCCTTGCTGGATTCGCCTTTCGCTGGCCAAGACTTTCAACACAGCACCACAATCCGGGCGACGACGAGGAGGAAAGGGGGAACATCTTTTCGTCCTGGCACGTTCTTCTGTGCGGGACGTCTGTCCGCATCTTCGCTCTCTGCAAGGCTGGAAGGTGCGCGGTGGTACTCGGAAGCGAGAAGAAGGCTGCAGAGAGCACCGCGCTCTGCCGGCGCTGTGCAGGCTGTACAGGCAAGAAGCCTAGCCCTGGAATGTGGTGCAAATACAAGCTTCCACGCATCGGGGGCAAGCTCTGGGTAAGCTCGCTGACCTAAAAGTGTTCTGTGGGCGAGACGCAGCCGAGAAGCTCTCCCTTAAGGTTCAGGCTACCACGCAGACGGAAGGTGCCGCTACCTAGCGCTGCGAGGGAAAGTGCATAGCCCAGGCGTGTTTCGGCAGAAGCAGCAGCCTGGAGGCTTTCGCTGCCGGCACCGTGCTCTCTGGGCGAGAAGCAGACGACCGTTCGTCTGCAGCGAAACGAAAGCGCGACGTGGTACGAAGGGGCAGAAGAACGAAGGCGCAGAGCACCACCGGGCTGCCGTGCGACTCGCACAGGCTGCAAGAGGAAGCGTGCCTGCCACTCGCTCGTTCGCGGATTCACTTTAGCAGTCGGAAACAGAAAGCTCGACTTGCGGCTACTTGTGCTGCTGCCTAGTTCTCTTCCAGTAGCCCCTGGAAACAACGATGCTCGGTTTATGCTTCGAGACGCAGCGATCACGGTGGTAGGTGCGGTGGAGAAGGGAAAGCCAGCGTGCAGAGGACAGTTTCTCGTTGCTCTACGTGAGGCAAGGGGAAGGTTCAGCCCAGCAGTGGCTGTTGCTCCTGGAGCCTTTTTCTTTGGGAGCAGCTGCTGCAAGCGGGCAACGGAGCTGCGAGAGTGCCTAATGGGTGGGACGGCACGTCTATCGGCGAAGGAAGCTGCCTAGCCGCAGTGTGTTGTGCTCAGTTTCCAGGCTGCTTCGAGAAGGGGCACCTTGAAGAACGCCTTCTTTCTCGACGCGTCCTTCTGGGTGCGCTCAAGCTGCGTGGACTCTGCAACACGGCAGGGTGCAAGCAACTGTTTCTGGCCAGGTTGTGTGATGATGGAGTGCAAGGGCTGCGCCTTACTCTCGGAAGCTGCCGGAGCATTCTCATCAGCTGAATGCGCTTGTGAAGCAGCTCTCTGCTGGACTTTGGAAGCCGGCACGCTGAGCCCCTTAGAATGCCTGCCCGCTGCCCGGCTGCTGCGTTCTTCGCCTTCTGTGCTCTGGATGGCGAACTGAAGCCCAGCGATGGCTTTGAGCTGTCCCGCTCTTCAGCGCGTGTATAACTGCACGCATCCACAGTGCTCTGTGCACGGATTTTCCTCAGCTCGAGGTGCAATCATTTTCTTGCTGGTTTACAGTGTCCAAAGCGTCCGTGGAGCTCTCGCTCGGCCAAATGCGTCAAGAGAGAAGCCCTTGCTGGATTCGCCTTTCGCTGGCCAAGACTTTCAACACAGCACCACAATCCGGGCGACGACGAGGAGGAAAGGGGGAACATCTTTTCGTCC
>NW_027183880.1:0-43178 GCF_041296385.1 Aphelocoma coerulescens
CCCCAAATTGCCCCGAATTTCCCCAAATTTCCCTTCCTGGGACCTTGAATCCCAAATCCCCCCAAAATCTCCCCAAATTCCCCCCAAATTCCCCTTCCCGGGACCCTCCAGATCCCAAATTTCCCCGAATTTCCCCCAAATCCCCCAAATTTTCCCCAAATCCCCCCAAATTTCTCTTCCTGGGACCCCCCCGATTCCAAATTCCCCCAAATTTCCCCCCAAATTTCCCCAAATTTCACCGAATTCCCCAAATCTCCCCAAATCTCCCCAAATTCCCCCCAAATTCCCCTTCCCAGGACCCCTCAGATCCCAAATCCCCCCAAAATTTCCCCAAATTCCCCTTCCTGGGACCCCCCCGACGCCAAATTTCCCCAAATTCCCCAAATTTCCCACGAATTTCCCTTCCCGGGACTCCCCTGATCCCAAATTCCCCCGAATTTCCCCCAAATTCCCCCGAATTCCCCCCCCGACCCCAAATCCCCCCGAATTTCTCCCCAAATTCCCGGGATCCGCTCGGGGGGAGGGGGAGGGGAGGGTGGGGGAGGGGCGGCGCCCGCGTCTCCCCTCCCCCACCCCTTAAATTGGCGCCTTCCGGGGGGGCCCCGCCCCTCCCCCGCCCCTCCCCCGCCCCTCCCCCGCCCCTCCCCCGCCCCTCCCCTCCCCCACCCGGCCTGGGGGGAGGGGTCGGGGTCAGGTCGGCATCGGCCGCGCCCAAAGCCTGACCCCGGCCGGAGAGCTGACCCCTGACCCCTGACTGACCCCTGACCCCTGACCCCTGACTGACCCCTGACCGACCCCTGACCCCTGACTGACCCCTGACCCTGACTGACCCCTGACTGACCCCTGACCCCGGCCGGAGAGCTGACCCCTGACCCCTGACTGACCCCTGACCCCTGACTGACCCCTGACCCCTGACCCCGATCCTGGACAGACCCCTGACCCTGACCCCTGACCCCTGACTGACCCCTGACTGACCCCTGACCCCTGACTGACCCCTGACCGACCCCTGACCCCTGACCCCGGCCGGAGAGGTGACCCCTGACCCCAATCTCTCACAGACCCCTGACCCCTGACCCTGACCCCTGACCGACCCCTGACCCTGACTGACCCCTGACCCTGACTGACCCCTGACCCCAGCCAGAGAGGTGACCCCTGACCCCTGACCCCTGACCCCGACCCCTGACCCCAGCTGGACTGCTGACCCCTGACCTCTGACCCCGGCCAGACTGCTGACCCCTGACCCCAGCCCCTGACCACCGTCCCTGCCCCCGGCTGGAATGCTGACCCCTGACCCCTGACCTCGATCCTGACCCCGGCCAGACTGGTGACCCCTGACCTCTGACCCCAATCTCGGACAGACCCCTGACCCCTGACCTCTGACCCCTGACCCTGACCTCAGCCAGACCCCTGACCCCTGACCTCAATCCTGACCCCAGCCAGAGAGGTGACCCCTGACCTCTGACCCCGGCCGGACTGCTGACCTCTGACCCCTGACTCCAACCCCGACCACTGTCCCTGACCCCTGACCCCTGACCCCTGACCCCTGACCCTTACCCCAGCTGGAATGCTGACCCCTGACCCCTGCCCCTGGCCAGAGAGCTGACCCCTGACCTCTGACCCCAATCTCGGACAGACCCCCGACCCCTGACCCCTGACCCCAATCTCGGACAGACCCCTGACCCCTGACCCCTGACCCCAATCTTGGACAGACCCCTGACCCCTGACCCCTGACCCCAATCTTGGACAGACCCCTGACCCCTGACCCCTGACCCCAATCTCGGATAGACCCCTGACCCCTGACCCCTGACCCCTGACCCCTGACCCCAATCTCGAACAGACCCCTGACCCCTGACCCCAACCCCTGACCACTGTCCCTGACCCCTGACCCCTGAGAGACCCCTGACCCCTGCCCCTGGCCAGACTGGTGACCCCTGACCCCTGAGCACTGTCCCAGACCCCTGACCCTGACCCCGGCCGGACTGCTGACCCCTGACCTCTGACCCCTGACCCCGGCCAGAGAGGTGACCCCTGACTGACCCCTGACCCCGACCCTGCCCCTCACCCTGATCCCGGCCAGGTGAGCCCTGACACCCCCAAAACGGACCCAGCTGTGAGCCAGGGGTGTCCCAGCCCCCCCAGGTGTCCCCAGGTGTGTCCCAGGTGTGTCCCAGCCCCCCCAGGGGTGTCCCAGCCCCCCCAGGTGTGTCCCAGGTGTGTCCCAGCCCCCCCAGGTGTGTCCCAGGTGTGTCCCAGGTGTGTCCCAGGTGTGTCCCAGCCCCCCCAGGGGTGTCCCAGGGGTGTCCCAACCCCCCAAGGTGTGTCCCAGGTGTCCCCCAGGTGTATCTCCACCCCCCCAAGTGTCCCCCAGCTGTGTCCCAGCCCCCCCCAGGTGTGTCCCAGGTGTCCCCAGGTGTGTCCCCAACCCCCCAGCCCCCCCCAGGTGTGTCCCAAGTATGTCCCCACTGCCCCCCAGGTGTGTCCCAGCCCCCCAGGCGTCCCCCAGGTGTGTCCCAGGTGTGTCCCCCCTGCCCCCAGGTGAATCCCCACCCCCCCAAGTGTCCCCAGGTATCCCCAGCTGTCCCCAGGTGTGTCCCAGGGGTGTCCCCACCCCCCCAGGGATGTCCCAGGTGTCCCCAGATGTGTCCCCAGCCCCCCCAGGTGTCCCCAGGTGTGTCCCAACCCCCCAAGGTGCCCCCCAGGTGCCCCCCAGGTGTCCCCAACTGTGTCCCCGCTGCCCCCCAGCCCCCCCCAGCCCCCCCCAGGTGTGTCCCAGGTGTGTCCCCACCCCCCCAGGTGTCCCCAGCCCCCCCCAGGTGTGTCCCCGCTGCCCCCCAGGTGTGTCCCAGGTGTCCCCGGCCCCCCCAGGTGTCCCCAGGTGTGTCCCCGCTGCCCCCCCAGCCCCCCCCAGCCCCCCCCAGCTGTGTCCCCGCTGCCCCCCAGGTGTCCCAGGTGTGTCCCAGGTGTGTCCCAGCCCCCCCCAGCCCCCCCCAGGTGTGTCCCAGCTCCCCCAGCCCCCCCCAGGTGTGTCCCAGGTGTGTCCCCACCCCCCCAGGTGTCCCCACCCCCCCAGGTGTGCCCCAGCTGTCCCCAGATGTGCCCCAGTCCCCCAGGTGTGTCCCAGGTGCCCCCCAAGGTGCCCCCCAGGTGTCCCCAGGTGTGTCCCAGGTGTGTCCCAGCCCCCCCCAGGTGTGTCCTCGCTGCCCCCCAGCCCCCCCAGGTGTGTCCCAGGTGTGTCCCAGGTGTGTCCCCGCTGCCCCCCAGGTGTGTCCCAGGTGTCCCCAGGTGTGTCCCTGCTGCCCCCCAGCCCCCCCCAGGTGTCCCCAGGTGTCCCCAGGTGTGTCCCTGCTGCCCCCCAGCCCCCCCACCCCCCCCCAGGTGTCCCCAGCCCCCCCCAGGTGTGTCCCCGCTGCCCCCCCAGGTGCCCCCCAGGTGTCCCAGGTGTGTCCCCGCTGCCCCTCACCCCCCCCAGGTGTGTTCCCGCTGCCCCCCAGGTGTGTCCCCACCCCCCCAGGTGTGTCCCCAGCCCCCCCCACCCCCCCCAGGTGTGTCCCAGCTGTGTCCCCGCTGCCCCCCAGGTGTGTCCCCAGCCCCCCCCAGCTGTCCCCACCCCCCCAGGTGTCCCCAGCCCCCCCCAGGTGTCCCCAGGTGTCCCCAGGTGTGTCCCAGGTGTGTCCCCGCTGCCCCCCAGGTGTGTCCCCAGGTGTCCCCAGGTGTCCCCAACCCCCCCAGCCCCCCCAGGTGTGTCCCAGGTGTGTCCCCGCTGCCCCCCCAGCCCCCCCCATCCCCCCCAGGTGTGTCCCAGGTATCCCCAGGTGTGTCCCCAGCCCCCCCCAGCCCCCCCCACCCCCCCCAGGTGTGTCCCAGGTGTGTCCCCCCATCCCCCCCAGGTGTGTCCCAGCTGTGTCCCCGCTGCCCCCCCAGCCCCCCCATCCCCCCCAGGTGTGCCCCAGGTGTGTCCCCCCATCCCCCCCAGGTGTGTCCCAGGTGTGTCCCGGCCCCCCCCAGGTGTGTCCCAGCTGTGTCCCCGCTGCCCCCCCAGCCCCCCCCATCCCCCCCAGGTGTGTCCCAGCTGTGTCCCCGCTGCCCCCCCATCCCCCCCCATCCCCCCCAGGTGTGTCCCAGGTGTGTCCCCCCATCCCCCCCAGGTGTGTCCCAGGTGTGTCCCCCCATCCCCCCCAGGTGTGTCCCAGGTGTGTCCCCGCTGCCCCCCCAGCCCCCCCCATCCCCCCCAGGTGTGTCCCAGGTGTGTCCCAGGTGTGTCCCAGCCCCCCCAGGTGTGTCCCAGCCCCCCCAGGTGTGTCCCAGCCCCCCCAGGTGTGTCCCAGGTGTGTCCCAGGTGTGTCCCAGCCCCCCCAGGGGTGTCCCAGGGGTGTCCCAACCCCCCAAGGTGTGTCCCAGGTGTCCCCCAGGTGTATCTCCACCCCCCCAAGTGTCCCCCAGCTGTGTCCCAGCCCCCCCCAGGTGTGTCCCAGGTGTCCCCAGGTGTGTCCCCAACCCCCCAGCCCCCCCCAGGTGTGTCCCAGGTGTGTCCCCCCTGCCCCCAGGTGTCCCCCAGGTGTGTCCCAGGTGTGTCCCCCCTGCCCCCAGGTGAATCCCCACCCCCCCAAGTGTCCCCAGGTATCCCCAGCTGTCCCCAGGTGTGTCCCAGGGGTGTCCCCACCCCCCCAGGGATGTCCCAGGTGTCCCCAGATGTGTCCCCAGCCCCCCCAGGTGTCCCCAGGTGTGTCCCAACCCCCCAAGGTGCCCCCCAGGTGCCCCCCAGGTGTCCCCAACTGTGTCCCCGCTGCCCCCCAGCCCCCCCCAGCCCCCCCCAGGTGTGTCCCAGGTGTGTCCCCACCCCCCCAGGTGTCCCCAGCCCCCCCCCAGGTGTGTCCCCGCTGCCCCCCAGGTGTGTCCCAGGTGTCCCCGGCCCCCCCAGGTGTCCCCAGGTGTGTCCCCGCTGCCCCCCCAGCCCCCCCCAGCCCCCCCCAGCTGTGTCCCCGCTGCCCCCCAGGTGTCCCAGGTGTGTCCCAGGTGTGTCCCAGCCCCCCCCAGCCCCCCCCAGGTGTGTCCCAGCTCCCCCAGCCCCCCCCAGGTGTGTCCCAGGTGTGTCCCCACCCCCCCAGGTGTCCCCACCCCCCCAGGTGTGCCCCAGCTGTCCCCAGATGTGCCCCAGTCCCCCAGGTGTGTCCCAGGTGCCCCCCAAGGTGCCCCCCAGGTGTCCCCAGGTGTGTCCCAGGTGTGTCCCAGCCCCCCCCAGGTGTGTCCTCGCTGCCCCCCAGCCCCCCCAGGTGTGTCCCAGGTGTGTCCCAGGTGTGTCCCCGCTGCCCCCCAGGTGTGTCCCAGGTGTCCCCAGGTGTGTCCCTGCTGCCCCCCAGCCCCCCCCAGGTGTCCCCAGGTGTCCCCAGGTGTGTCCCTGCTGCCCCCCAGCCCCCCCACCCCCCCCCAGGTGTCCCCAGCCCCCCCCAGGTGTGTCCCCGCTGCCCCCCCAGGTGCCCCCCAGGTGTCCCAGGTGTGTCCCCGCTGCCCCTCACCCCCCCCAGGTGTGTTCCCGCTGCCCCCCAGGTGTGTCCCCACCCCCCCAGGTGTGTCCCCAGCCCCCCCCACCCCCCCCAGGTGTGTCCCAGCTGTGTCCCCGCTGCCCCCCAGGTGTGTCCCCAGCCCCCCCCAGCTGTCCCCACCCCCCCAGGTGTCCCCAGCCCCCCCCAGGTGTCCCCAGGTGTCCCCAGGTGTGTCCCAGGTGTGTCCCCGCTGCCCCCCAGGTGTGTCCCCAGGTGTCCCCAGGTGTCCCCAACCCCCCCAGCCCCCCCAGGTGTGTCCCAGGTGTGTCCCCGCTGCCCCCCCAGCCCCCCCCATCCCCCCCAGGTGTGTCCCAGGTATCCCCAGGTGTGTCCCCAGCCCCCCCCAGCCCCCCCCACCCCCCCCAGGTGTGTCCCAGGTGTGTCCCCCCATCCCCCCCAGGTGTGTCCCAGCTGTGTCCCCGCTGCCCCCCCAGCCCCCCCATCCCCCCCAGGTGTGCCCCAGGTGTGTCCCCCCATCCCCCCCAGGTGTGTCCCAGGTGTGTCCCGGCCCCCCCCAGGTGTGTCCCAGCTGTGTCCCCGCTGCCCCCCCAGCCCCCCCCATCCCCCCCAGGTGTGTCCCAGCTGTGTCCCCGCTGCCCCCCCATCCCCCCCCATCCCCCCCAGGTGTGTCCCAGGTGTGTCCCCCCATCCCCCCCAGGTGTGTCCCAGGTGTGTCCCCCCATCCCCCCCAGGTGTGTCCCAGGTGTGTCCCCGCTGCCCCCCCAGCCCCCCCCATCCCCCCCAGGTGTGTCCCAGGTGTGTCCCAGGTGTGTCCCAGCCCCCCCAGGTGTGTCCCAGCCCCCCCAGGTGTGTCCCAGGTGTGTCCCAGGTGTGTCCCAGCCCCCCCAGGGGTGTCCCAGGGGTGTCCCAACCCCCCAAGGTGTGTCCCAGGTGTCCCCCAGGTGTATCTCCACCCCCCCAAGTGTCCCCCAGCTGTGTCCCAGCCCCCCCCAGGTGTGTCCCAGGTGTCCCCAGGTGTGTCCCCAACCCCCCAGCCCCCCCCAGGTGTGTCCCAGGTGTGTCCCCCCTGCCCCCAGGTGTCCCCCAGGTGTGTCCCAGGTGTGTCCCCCCTGCCCCCAGGTGAATCCCCACCCCCCCAAGTGTCCCCAGGTATCCCCAGCTGTCCCCAGGTGTGTCCCAGGGGTGTCCCCACCCCCCCAGGGATGTCCCAGGTGTCCCCAGATGTGTCCCCAGCCCCCCCAGGTGTCCCCAGGTGTGTCCCAACCCCCCAAGGTGCCCCCCAGGTGCCCCCCAGGTGTCCCCAACTGTGTCCCCGCTGCCCCCCAGCCCCCCCCAGCCCCCCCCAGGTGTGTCCCAGGTGTGTCCCCACCCCCCCAGGTGTCCCCAGCCCCCCCCCAGGTGTGTCCCCGCTGCCCCCCAGGTGTGTCCCAGGTGTCCCCGGCCCCCCCAGGTGTCCCCAGGTGTGTCCCCGCTGCCCCCCCAGCCCCCCCCAGCCCCCCCCAGCTGTGTCCCCGCTGCCCCCCAGGTGTCCCAGGTGTGTCCCAGGTGTGTCCCAGCCCCCCCCAGCCCCCCCCAGGTGTGTCCCAGCTCCCCCAGCCCCCCCCAGGTGTGTCCCAGGTGTGTCCCCACCCCCCCAGGTGTCCCCACCCCCCCAGGTGTGCCCCAGCTGTCCCCAGATGTGCCCCAGTCCCCCAGGTGTGTCCCAGGTGCCCCCCAAGGTGCCCCCCAGGTGTCCCCAGGTGTGTCCCAGGTGTGTCCCAGCCCCCCCCAGGTGTGTCCTCGCTGCCCCCCAGCCCCCCCAGGTGTGTCCCAGGTGTGTCCCAGGTGTGTCCCCGCTGCCCCCCAGGTGTGTCCCAGGTGTCCCCAGGTGTGTCCCTGCTGCCCCCCAGCCCCCCCCAGGTGTCCCCAGGTGTCCCCAGGTGTGTCCCTGCTGCCCCCCAGCCCCCCCACCCCCCCCCAGGTGTCCCCAGCCCCCCCCAGGTGTGTCCCCGCTGCCCCCCCAGGTGCCCCCCAGGTGTCCCAGGTGTGTCCCCGCTGCCCCTCACCCCCCCCAGGTATGTTCCCGCTGCCCCCCAGGTGTGTCCCCACCCCCCCAGGTGTGTCCCCAGCCCCCCCCACCCCCCCCAGGTGTGTCCCAGCTGTGTCCCCGCTGCCCCCCAGGTGTGTCCCCAGCCCCCCCCAGCTGTCCCCACCCCCCCAGGTGTCCCCAGCCCCCCCCAGGTGTCCCCAGGTGTCCCCAGGTGTGTCCCAGGTGTGTCCCCGCTGCCCCCCAGGTGTGTCCCCAGGTGTCCCCAGGTGTCCCCAACCCCCCCAGCCCCCCCAGGTGTGTCCCAGGTGTGTCCCCGCTGCCCCCCCAGCCCCCCCCATCCCCCCCAGGTGTGTCCCAGGTATCCCCAGGTGTGTCCCCAGCCCCCCCCAGCCCCCCCCACCCCCCCCAGGTGTGTCCCAGGTGTGTCCCCCCATCCCCCCCAGGTGTGTCCCAGCTGTGTCCCCGCTGCCCCCCCAGCCCCCCCCATCCCCCCCAGGTGTGTCCCAGCTGTGTCCCCGCTGCCCCCCCAGCCCCCCCCACCCCCCCCAGGTGTGTCCCAGGTGTGTCCCCCCATCCCCCCCAGGTGTGTCCCAGCTGTGTCCCCGCTGCCCCCCCAGCCCCCCCCATCCCCCCCAGGTGTGTCCCAGGTGTGTCCCCCCATCCCCCCCAGGTGCCCCCCAGGTGTGTCCCCGCTGCCCCCCCAGCCCCCCCCCATCCCCCCCAGGTGTGTCCCAGGTGTGTCCCCGCTGCCCCTCCCCCGCCCCAAGCCCCAAGCGGGTCAATCCCGGTGACTCAGAGGATTTTTGGGCACGGCCCCTCCCCCCCCCTCCCCCCCCCTCCCCCCCCCGCGCCCCTCCCCCCCCCCGGCCGGGCTATTTAAGGTGGCCCCGGGCCCCTCCCGGCCCCTCCCGCTCCCGCCCGGCCCCGATGGCTCCGGCCCGGCCCCGGCCGCGCCCGGCGCTGCTGCTGCTGCTGCTGCTGCTGCTGCCCGGTGAGACTGGGAGCACTGGGAGAGACTGGGATGGGCACTGGGAGCACTGGGAGAGAGACTGAGAGAGACTGGGAGCACTGGGAGAGACTGGGATGGGCACTGGGAGCACTGGGAGAGAGACTGAGAGAGACTGGGAGCACTGGGAGCACTGGGAGCACTGGGAGAGAGACTGGGAGCACTGGGAGCACTGGGAGAGAGACTGGGAGAGAGACTGGGAGAGAGACTGGGAGCACTGGGAGCACTGGGAGAGAGACTGGGAGCACTGGGAGAGACTGGGAGAGAGACTGGGAGAGAGACTGGGAGAGACTGGGAGCACTGGGAGAGAGACTGGGAGCACTGGGAGAGAGACTGGGAGCACTGGGAGCACTGGGAGAGAGACTGGGAGAGAGACTGGGAGAGAGACTGGGAGCACTGGGAGAGAGACTGGGAGCACTGGGAGAGACTGGGAGAGACTGGGATGGGCACTGGGAGAGACTGGGAGCACTGGGAGAGACTGGGAGAGACTGGGATGGGCACTGGGAGAGACTGGGAGCACTGGGAGAGACTGGGAGAGACTGGGAGAGACGGGGAGAGAGACTGGGAGAGACGGGGAGAGAGACTGGGAGCACTGGGAGCACTGGGAGAGACGGGAATGGAGACTGGGATGGAGACTGGGAGAGACTGGGATAGAGACTGGGAGCACTGGGATGGGCACTGGGAGCACTGGGAGAGACGGGGATGGAGACTGGGAGCACTGGGAGAGACTGGGAGAGACTGGGAGAGACTGGGATGGAGACTGGGAGCACTGGGATGGGCACTGGGACAGACTGGGATGGGCACTGGGAGCACTGGGATGGGCACTGGGAGAAACTGGGATGGGCACTGGGAGAAACTGGGATGGGCACTGGGAGAAACTGGGATGGGCACTGGGAGAAACTGGGATGGAGACTGGGAGAGAGACTGGGAGAGACTGGGAGCACTGGGAGAGACGGGGATGGGCACTGGGAGCACTGGGAGAGACTGGGAGAGACTGGGAGAGACGGGGATGGAGACTGGGAGAGACTGGGATGGAGACTGGGAGAGACTGGGAGAGACTGGGAGAGACTGGGAGAGACTAGGATGGAGACTGGGAGCACTGGGATGGAGACTGGGATGGAGACTGGGATAGAGACTGGGAGCACTGGGAGAGACTGGGAGAGACTGGGATGGAGACTGGGAGCACTGGGATGGGCACTGGGACAGACTGGGATGGAGACTGGGAGAGACTGGGAGGGACTGGGAGAGACTAGGATGGAGACTGGGAGCACTGGGATGGAGACTGGGATAGAGACTGGGAGCACTGGGAGAGACTGGGAGAGACTGGGATGGAGACTGGGAGCACTGGGATGGGCACTGGGACAGACTGGGATGGAGACTGGGAGAGACTGGGAGGGACTGGGAGAGAGACTGGGAGAGACTGGGATGAAGACTGGGAGAACTGGGATGGAGACTGGGAGAGACTGGGATGGAGACTGGGAGAACTGGGATGGGCACTGGGAGAGACTGGGATGGGCACTGGGAGAGAGACTGGGAGCACTAGGAGCACTGGGATGGAGACTGGGATGGAGACTGGGATGGGCACTGGGATGGAGACTGGGAGCACTGGGAGAGACTGGGATGGGCACTGGGATGGAGACTGGGAGCACTGGGATGGGCACTGGGAGAGAGACTGGGAGCACGGGGATGGAGACTGGGATGGGCACTGGGATGGGCACTGGGAGCACTGGGAGAGACTGGGATGGGCACTGGGAGCACTGGGATGGGCACTGGGATGGAGACTGGGAGGACTGGAAGAGATTGGGAGAGACTGGGAGCACTGGGATGGAAACTGGGAGCACTGGGAGGGACTGGGAATGGATTCTCCTTGGTCAGGGCACTGGGATGGGCTGGGAGGGACTGGGATAGACTGGGATAGACTGGGAGGGACTGGGATGGACTGGGATGGACTGGGATAGACTGGGAGGGACTGGGTGGGACTGGGATGGACTGGGATAGACTGGGATGAACTGGGATAGACTGGAATGAACTGGGATGAACTGGGATGGACTGGGCGGGACTGGGAGGGACTGGGATGGGGTCAGGGAGGGAAGCTGTGGGACGTGAACTGGGACAGGAACTGGGACAGGAACTGGGACAGGAACTGGGAGGGACTGGGAGGGACTGGGAGGAACGGAGATGGAGCGATAGGGAATTTGGGATGAGCTGGGATGGGACTGGGAGGGACTGGGAGGGACTGGGAGGGACTGGGAATGACGGATACGGAATCTGGGCGGGGCTGGGATGACTGGGATGAACTGGGACAGGAACTGGGAGGGACTGGGAGGGACTGGGAATGACGGATATGGAATGTGGGCAGGACTGGGATGAACTGGGACAGGAAGTGGGAGGGACTGGGCTGGACTGGGTTGAACTGGGCTAAACTGGGATGAACTGGGACAGGAAGTGGGAGGGACTGGGATAAACTGGGATGAACTGGGATAGGAACTGGGATGAGCTGGAACAAACTGGGATGAGCTGGGACAAACTGGGATGAGCTGGAACAAACTGGGATGAACTGGGACAGGAAGTGGGAGGGACTGGGCTGAACTGGGTTGAACTGGGCTAAACTGGGATGAACTAGGATGAGCTGAGATGTGAACTGGGATGAACTGGAACAAACTGGGATGAACTGGAACAAACTGGGATGAACTGGCACAACTGGGATGAGCTGAGATGGGAACTGGGATTTACTGGGCTGAACTGGGACGAACTCAAAGGGCGACTGGGCTGAACTGGGATAAACTGGGATGAACTGGGATAAACTGGGATGAACTGAGATGGGAGCTGGGATGAGCTGGGCTGAACTGGGATGAACTGGGATGAACTGGGACAAACTGAGATGGGAACTGGGATAAACTGGGATGAACTGAGATGGGAACTGGGATCAACTGGGATGAACTGGGATGAACTGGGATGAACCGAGATGGGAACTGGGATGAACTGGGATGAACTGGGGTGAACCGAGATGGGAACTGGGATGAACTGGGACAAACTGGGATGAACCGAGATGGGAACTGGGCTGAACTGGGAAGAACTGAGATGGGAACTGGGATGGGAACTGGGAAGAACTGAGATGGGAACTGGGATGGGAACTGGGATGAACTGGGATGAACCGAGATGGGAACTGGGATGAACTGGGACGAACTGGGATGAACCGAGATGGGAACTGGGATGAACTGGGATGAACTGGGATGGGAAGTGGGAGGGACTGGGCTGAACTGGGCTGAACTGGGAGCCCCCCTGACCCCTCCCCTCCCCCCCCAGCCGCCTCCGGGCGCTGCGATGGCTCCGGCTCCGGCTCCGGTTCCGGTTCTGGTTCCGGTTCCGGCTCCGCGCTGGCCCCGCTCACGGCCGGGGTCGATCCCTGCAAGGATCCCCCCGGATTCCTGAGCCCCCAGCTGGGATCCCCCGGGAATTCGGGATCCTCCGGGAATTCGGGATCCCCCGGGAATTCGGGATCCTCCGGGAATTCGGGATCCCTCGGGAATTCGGGATCCTCCGGGAATTCGGGATCCCTCGGGAATTCGGGATCCTCCGGGAATTCGGGATCCTATGGATCGGGGTCCTACGGAGGCGGATCAGGGTCCTACGGATCGGGATCCCCCGGGAATTCGGGATCCTCTGGGAATTCGGGATCCTATGGATCGGGGTCCTACGGAGGCGGATCGGGGTCCTACGGATCGGGATCCCCCGGGAATTCGGGATCCCCCGGGAATTCGGGATCCCCCGGGAATTCGGGATCCTACGGAGGCGGATCGGGATCCTACGGATCGGGATCCAGCTCAGGGTCCTACGGATCCGGATCGGGCAGGCCTGGATCTGGATCTGGATCTGGAAGACCCGGATCTGGATCTGGATCTGGATCAGCATTAGGAAGACCCGGGTCTGGATCAGGATCAGGATCAGGAAGACCTGGATCTGGATCTGGATCTGGATCCGGATCGGGCAGACCCGGATCCCAAGGGGGAATTGGATTGGGATCGGGAAGACCTGGATCTGGATCCGGATCGGGATCAGGCAAACCTGGATCCGGATCTGGATCGGGATCAGGCAAACCTGGATCCGGATCTGGATCAGGATCGGGCAGACCCGGATCCCAGGGAGCGGGAAGTGGATCCCAAGGGGGAGGCGGATCCGGCTCCTACGGGGGCCTGGATTCCTACGGGGGATCCTCGGGATCCTACGGGGATGACGCGGGATCCTACGGAGGGGGGTCGGGATCCTACGGAGGAGGGTCAGGATCCCATGGAGGGTCAGGATCCTACGGGGGAAAACCGGGATCCTATGGAGGTTCGGGATCCTATGGGGGAAGACCGGGATCGTACGGAGGGGGTCCGGGATCCTATGGAGGGTCTGGATCCTATGGGAGTAGTTCAGGATCCTACGGGGGCAGACCGGGATCCTATGGAAGTTCGGGATCCTACGGGGATAGTCCGGGATCCTATGGAGGGTCTGGATCCACTGGGGGCAGACCGGGATCCACTGGGGGCAGTTTGGGATCCTATGGAAGTTCGGGATCCTATGGGGGAAGACCGGGATCGTACGGAGGGGGTTCGGGATCCTATGGAGGGTCTGGATCCTATGGGAGTAGTTCAGGATCCTACGGGGGCAGACCGGGATCCTATGGAAGTTCGGGATCCCATGGAGGGTCTGGATCCACTGGGGGAAGACCGGGATCGTACGGGGGAGGTTCGGGATCCTATGGAGGGTCTGGATCCTATGGAAGTTCGGGATCCACTGGGGGAAGACCGGGATCGTACGGGGGAGGTTCGGGATCCCATGGAGGGTCTGGATCCTATGGGAGTAGTTCGGGATCCTACGGGGGAAGACCGGGATCCTACGGAGGGGGTTTGGGATCTTATGGAGATTCAGGATCCTATGGAGGGGGTTCGGGATCGTATGGGGACAGTTCGGGATCCTACGGAGGAGGGTCAGGATCTTATGGGGGAAGACCGGGATCCTATGGAGGGGGGTCGGGATCCTATGGAGGGTCGGGATCCTATGGGGGCAGACCGGGATCCTACGGAGGGGGTTCGGGATCCTATGGAGGGTCGGGATCCTATGGGGGAAGACCGGGATCCTACGGAGGGGGTTCGGGATCCTATGGAGGGTCGGGATCCTATGGGGGAAGACCGGGATCCTATGGAGGGGGTTCGGGATCCTATGGAGGGTCGGGATCCTATGGGAGTAGTTCAGGATCCTATGGGGGCAGACCGGGATCCTATGGAAGTTCGGGATCCTACGGGGATAGTCCGGGATCCTATGGAGGGTCTGGATCCACTGGGGGCAGACCGGGATCCACTGGGGGCAGTTCGGGATCCTATGGAAGTTCGGGATCCTATGGGGGAAGACCGGGATCGTACGGAGGGGGTCCAGGATCCTATGGAGGGTCTGGATCCTATGGGAGTAGTTCGGGATCCTACGGGGGCAGACCGGGATCCTACGGAGGGGGTTTGGGATCTTATGGAGATTCAGGATCCTATGGAGGGGGTTCGGGATCGTATGGGGACAATTCGGGATCCTACGGAGGAGGGTCAGGATCTTATGGGGGCAGACCGGGATCCTACGGAGGGGGTTCGGGATCCTATGGAGGGTTGGGATCCTATGGGGGCAGACCGGGATCCTATGGGGGTGGTTTGGGATCCTATGGAGGGTCGGGATCCTATGGGGGAAGACCGGGATCCTATGGAGGGGGTTCGGGATCCCATGGAGGGTCAGGATCCTATGGGGGAAGACCGGGATCCTACGGGGGGGGTTCAGGATCCTACGGGGGTGGTTCGGGATCCTATGGAGGTTCGGGATCCTACGGGGGGGGTTCGGGATCCTACGGGGGGGGTTCGGGATCCTATGGAGATTCGGGATCCTATGGAGGGTCAGGATCCTATGGGGGAAGACCGGGATCCTACGGAGGGGGTTTGGGATCCTACGGAGGGGGTTCGGGATCCTACGGGGGGGGTTCGGGATCCTACGGGGGGGGTTCGGGATCCTACGGGGGGGGTTCGGGATCCCCCGGGCTCCGGCAGCGCCCCGGCTACAAGAACCCCGGGATCCCCTTCGTGCCGGGGCTGCGCGACCCCGCCCGCATCGGGGGGCGCTTCCCGATCCGCCGCGGGCCGGGATCCGCCCCGGGATCCGCTCCGGGATCCGCCCCGGGATCCGCTCCGGGATCCGCCCCGGGATACTCCCAGGGATACTCCCAGGGATACTCCCAGGGATCCGCTCCGGGATCCGCTCCGGGATACTCCCAGGGATACTCCCAGGGATCTTCCCAGGGATCCGCTCCGGGATCTTCTTCCCAGGGATCCACTCTGGGATCTTCCCAGGGATCTCCCCAGGGATACTCCCAGGGATCCACTCCAGGATCTTCTTCCCAGGGATCCACTCCGGGATCTTCTCCCCAGGGATCTTCCCAGGGATCCGGGGCCGAGGCCGGGGCGGGGGATGGGTGCGGGGGGTGCCGGAAATAAGCGGGGGGGGGTGGGGGAGGGGAGGGGTCCCGAGGTCCCAGCGGATCCCGAAGGATCCCAAGAGATCCCAAATAAAGTCTCGGATTCGGATCCGGCGCCGCTGCTGGTCCCGGCACTGGGGGGGGCACTGGGGGGGACTGGGGGATACTGGGGGCACTGGGGACACTGGGATGGGGATACTGGGGGATACTGGGGACACTGGGGGACACTGGGGGACACTGGGGACACTGGGATGGGGATACTGGGGACACTGGGGATAATGGGATGGGGATACTGGGGATACTGGGGGATACTGGGGACACTGGGATGGGGACACTGGGGATACTGGGATGGGGATACTGGGGACCCTGGGGGATACTGGGGACACTGGGATGGGGACATTGGGGAATACTGGGGACACTGGGGGATACTGGGGACACTGGGATGGAGACACTGGGGACACTGGTATGGGGATACTGGGGACACTGGGATGGGGATACTGGGATGGGGACACTGGGGGATACTGGGGACACTGGGGACACTGGGATGGGGACACTGGGGATACTGGGTGGGGATACTGGGGATACTGGGATGGGGATACTGGGGACACTGGGGACACTGGGGATACTGGGGACACTGGGGACACTGGGATGAGGATACTGGGGGCACTGGGGGGACACTGGGATGGGGACACTGGGGGCACTGGGGGGGACTGGCCTGGGGACACTGGGGATACTGGGGGATACTGGGGACACTGGGAATGGAATGGGGACACTGGGGGCACTGGGATGGGGGCACTGGGGATACTGGGGACACTGGGAATGGGATGGGGACACTGGGGATGGAATGGGGACACTGGGATGGGGACACTGGGGGGACACTGGGGATACTGGGAATGGAATGGGAACAACTGGGAATGGAATGGGGACATTGGGGGCACTGGGGGAACTGGGAATGAAATGGGGACACTGGGGGGACACTGGGGGGGTACTGGGGACACTGGGATGAGGACACTGGGGATACTGGGGACACTGGGGACACTGGGATGGGGATACTGGGGACACTGGGGACACTGGGGACACTGGGATGGGGATACTGGGGGCACTGGGATGGGGATACTGGGGGCACTGGAGGATACTGGGGATACTGGGGACACTGGGGACACTCTCGGCCCCATCCCAGCCCCTCCCCCCCTCCATGGGCGGAACCGCGGCCCCACCTCCCCTCCCCCACCAAACCAGTGCTCCCAGTATGGCCCCGCCTCCCCTCCCTAACCCCAAACCAGTGCTCCCAGTATGGCCCCGCCTCCCCTCCCTAACCCCAAACCAGTGCTCCCAGTGCTCCCAGTACGGCCCCGCCTCTCCTCCCTAACCCCAAACCAGTGCTCCCAGTGCTCCCAGTACGGCCCCGCCTCCCCCCAAACCCCAAACCAGTGCTCCCAGTGCTCCCAGTACGGCCCCGCCTCCCCTCCCTAACCCCAAACCAGTGCTCCCAGTGCTCCCAGTACGGCCCCGCCTCCCCCCAAACCCCAAACCAGTGCTCCCAGTGCTCCCAGTACGGCCCCGCCTCCCCCCAAACCCCAAACCAGTGCTCCCAGTGCTCCCAGTACGGCCCCGCCTCCCCCCAAACCCCAAACCAGTGCTCCCAGTGCTCCCAGTACGGCCCCGCCTCCCCTCCCTAACCCCAAACCAGTGCTCCCAGTACGGCCCCGCCTCCCCCCAAACCCCAAACCAGTGCTCCCAGTGCTCCCAGTACGGCCGGTTCTGAAGCCGGGACCCTCCCAAATTTGGGGGGGGGGGGGGAGGGGTCGCACCGGGGCCCTCCCGGGGGGGTCCCCAAAATTTCTCCCCCTCCCCCCCCCCCGCGCAGGGAATGTCGGGAACTGAGTCACGGCCCCTCCCCCCACCCCCCCCGGGAGGCTTTAAGGGACGGGGGGGGCCCTCCCAGTGCTCCCAGTTTGCTCCCAGTGCGGCACAGGAGGGACCAGGCAGCGCTGCCAGGTACTGGGAGGGACTGGGGGGGCACTGGGAGCAAACTGGGAGGGATGGGGAGGGGACTGGGGGGCACTGGGAGCAAACTGGGGGGTACTGGAAGAGGACTGGGGGGGACTGGGAGGGACTGGGAGAAAACTGGGGGACACTGGGAGGGAACTGGGGGGCACTGGGAGGCACTGGGAGCAAACTGGGGGGCACTGGGAGGGACTGGGGGGCACTGGGAGCAAACTGGGGGGCACTGGGAGGGACTGAGGGGCACTGGGAGCAAACTGGGGGGGACTGGGGGGCACTGGGAGGACTTGGGGGGAGTGGGGGGGGAACTGGGAGGGGACTGGGAGCGAACTGGGAGGCCCTGGGGGGGCACTGGGAGTGTACTGGGAGGGACTGGGGGGTACTGGGAGGCCCTGGGGGGGCACTGGGAGTGAACTGGGAGGGACTGGGGTGTACTGGGAGTGCACTGGGAGCAAACTGGGGGGTACTGGGAGGGACTAGGGGGCACTGGGAGCAAACTGGGGGTCACTGGTGCTCACTGGGGGGGTCACTGGTGCTCACTGGTGCTCACTGGTGCTCACTGGTGCTCACTGGGGGGGGTCACTGGTGCTCACTGGGGGGGCTCACTGGGGGGGTCACTGGTGCTCACTGGTGCTCACTGGGGGGGGTCACTGGTGCTCACTGGTGCTCACTGGTGCTCACTGGTGCTCACTGGTGCTCACTGGGGGGGGTCACTGGTGCTCACTGGGGGGGGTCACTGGTGCTCACTGGTGCTCACTGGGGGGGGTCACTGGTGCTCACTGGTGCTCACTGGGGGGGGTCACTGGTGCTCACTGGGGGGGGGTCACTGGTGCTCACTGGGGGGGTCACTGGTGCTCACTGGTGCTCACTGGGGGGGCTCACTGGTGCTCACTGGTGCTCACTGGGGGGGGTCACTGGTGCTCACTGGTGCTCACTGGTGCTCACTGGTGCTCACTGGGGGGGGTCACTGGTGCTCACTGGTGCTCACTGGGGGGGGGTCACTGGTGCTCACTGGGGGGGGTCACTGGTGCTCACTGGTGCTCACTGGGGGGGCTCACTGGTGCTCACTGGTGCTCACTGGGGGGGGTCACTGGTGCTCACTGGTGCTCACTGGGGGGGGTCACTGGTGCTCACTGGGGGGGGTCACTGGTGCTCACTGGTGCTCACTGGGGGGGGTCACTGGTGCTCACTGGGGGGGTCACTGGTGCTCACTGGTGCTCACTGGTGCTCCCTCCCCCCCTCCCCCCCCAGCCATGGCCGAACGCCGCCGCCCCTCCCCCCCCCCCCAGGCCCCTCCGAGCCCCCCCCGGGCCGAGCCCCTCCCCCCCCGGGGGCTCCCCCTGGCCCCGTGGCCGCCCCTGCCCGCCTGGCCCGGCGGCGACAGCGGCGACAGCGGCGACAGCGGCGACAGCGGCGACAGCGGCGACAGCGACAAGGCCCCGCCCCCCGCGACAGCGGCGACAGCGGCGACAGCGGGGGGGGCAGAGGGGCGGGGGGGCACCCGCTGAGCCCCGCGCGGTCTCCGGCCGGCTGAGGGGGCGGCGATGGCGGCGATCGATCGGCGATAGCGGCGGCGGCGATCGATCGGCGATAGCGGCAGCAGCGATCGATCGGCGATAAAATAGCAGCAGCCATCGATCGGCGACATTCCGCGATTTTTTTTTTGGGGGGGGTGTTTGGTTTCGTTTTTTTTGTTTGTTTTTTTTTTGTTTTTTTTTTTTCCTTCTCCTTGGGGCGGCGAATTTCCGCGCGCTTTCGGCCCCCTCCGTCACCATGGCAACGCCGTCGCTCGGCGATGACGTCACCGCGCCTCCCCCCCCCTCCCCGGGTCCGCCTGTATCCCACAATGCCCCGCAGCGCCGTGAGGGGAGGGGGTGTGGGTGGTCTGCGGCCGGGTCCGCCTGCATCCCACAATGCCCCGCGCGCGCCCCTCGCTCCCCCCCCGGTCCCCCGGCCCTGTCCGCTGTCCGTGCCGCCCCCAGGCCCGGCGCTGCCCGCGGCTCCGGCGGTAACGGCGGGGGGAGGGGAGGCCCGGGGGGGGCCCGGGGGGGGGCGGGGAGAGGCCGACGGGGAGGGGGGGGGGAGGGGATGAGGGGGGGGGGCTCCCGGCGGGACCAATCGGGGGGCGCGGGGGAGGCGGGATGTGAGGGGAGTGGGGGGGGGGGGCGGTAATGGCGGCGGGAGAGCGCGCGCGGGGAGGGGGGGGGCGCGCGCGGTGACGTCACAGCGCGGCCTTGTGTCCCCCCCCTCCCCTCCCCCCCCAGCAGGTGCAGCCACGTGACTCCCGGAGAGCCCCACCCCCACCCTCACACCCACCCCACCCCACCCCACCCCCCCTCTCACCAGTGCTCCCAGTAAGCGGCGCCGGGGACCCCCCCCCCCCCCCAGTGCTCCCAGTAACTCCCAGTCACTCCCGGTCACTCCCAGTAACCCCCCCCGGGCTCCCTGGCAGGGCTCCCATTGTCCCCAGTGCTCCCAGTAACCCCTCCCAGTGCTCCCAGTGCTCCCAGTCCCGCTGGTGACCCTCCCAGTGCTCCCAGTGACCCCTCCCAGTGCTCCCAGTGCTCCCAGTCCCGCTGGTGACCCTCCCAGTGCTCCCAGTGACCCCTCCCAGTGCTCCCAGTGCTCCCAGTCCCGCTGGTGACCCTCCCAGTGCTCCCAGTGACCCCTCCCAGTGCTCCCAGTAACCCCTCCCAGTGCTCCCAGTGCTCCCAGTCCCGCTGGTGACCCTCCCAGTGCTCCCAGTAACCCCTCCCAGTGCTCCCAGTCCTGCTGGTGACCCTCCCAGTGCTCCCAGTCCCACTGGTGACCCTCCCAGTGCTCCCAGTAACCCCTCCCAGTGCTCCCAGTCCCACTGGTGACCCTCCCAGTGCTCCCAGTCCCACTGGTGACCCTCCCAGTGCTCCCAGTGACCCCTCCCAGTGCTCCCAGTTCTGCTGGTGACCCTCCCAGTGCTCCCAGTGACCCCTCCCAGTGCTCCCAGTCCCGCTGGTGACCCTCCCAGTGCTCCTAGTGACCCCTCCCAGTGCTCCCAGTAACCCCTCCCAGTGCTCCCAGTGCTCCCAGTCCCGCTGGTGACCCTCCCAGTGCTCCCAGTGACCCCTCCCAGTGCTCCCAGTTCTGCTGGTGACCCTCCCAGTGCTCCCAGTCGCTCCCAGTTGCTCCCAGTTGCTCCCAGTCCCTGTACTCTCACTCCCAGTTGCTCCCAGTCCCACTACTCTCACTTCCAGTCGCTCCCAGTCACTCCCAGTTGCTCCCAGTCCCTCTACTCTCACTCCCAGTGCCCTCCAGCCCCCATAACCCCGCTCCCAGTCGCTCCCAGTCGCTCCCAGTCCCTCTGCTCTCACTCCCAGTTGCTCCCAGTCCCCATAACCTTGCTCCCAGTCGCTCCCAGTCGCTCCCAGTTGCTCCCAGTTGCTCCCAGTCGCTCCTAGTCTCACTCCCAGTCACTCCCAGTCGCTCCCAGTCCCTCTACTCTCACTCCCAGTCCCTCTCAGCACCCTCCCAGTCTCATTCCCAGTCACTCCCAGTCGCTCCCAGTCCCTCTACTCTCACTCCCAGTCGCTCCCAGCCCCCATAGCCCCACTCCCAGTCGCTCCCAGTTGCTCCCAGTTGCTCCCAGTTGCTCCTAGTCTCACTCCCAGTCACTCCCAGTCGTTCCCAGTCCCTCTACTCTCCCTCCCAGTCACTCCCAGCCCCCATAACCCTGCTCCCAGTTGCTCCCAGTCCCTCTACTCTCCCTCTCAGTGCCCTCCAGCTCCCATAACCCCACTCCCAGTCGCTCCCAGTTGCTCCCAGTCGCTCCCAGTCGCTCCCAGTCGCTCCCAGTCCCTCTACTCTCACTCCCAGTCCCTCCCAGCCCCCATAACCCCACTCCCAGTCGCTCCCAGTCGCTCCTAGTCTCACTCCCAGTCGCTCCCAGTCCCTCCCAGTCCCTCTACTCTCACTCCCAGTCGCTCCCAGCCCCTCCCAGTCCCTCCCAGTCCCTCTACTCTCACTCCCAGTCCCTCCCAGCCCCCATAAACCCACTCCCAGTCGCTCCCAGCTCCCATAACCCCACTCCCAGCCCTTCCCAGCCCTTCCCAATCCCTCCCAGTCCCCCCCAGTCTCCCCCAGTCCCTCCCAGTTGCTCCCAGTCCCTCTACTCTCACTCCCAGTCACTCCTAGCTCCCATAACCCCACTCCCAGTCGCTCCCAGTCTCTCCCAGTCGCTCCCAGTCACACCCAGTCGCTCCTAGTCTCACTCCCAGTCACTCCCAGTCGCTCCCAGCTCCCATAACCCCGCTCCCAGTCACTCCCAGTCGCTCCTAGTCTCACTCCCAGCCCCTCCCAGTCCCTCCCAGTCCGTCTACTCTCGCTCCCAGTCCCTCCGAGCCCCCATAACCCCACTCCCAGTCGCTCCCAATCCCTCCCAGTCACTCCCAGTCCCTCTACTTTCACTCCCAGTCCCTCCCAGCCCCCATAACCCCGCTCCCAGTCCCTCCCAGTTGCTCCCAGTTGCTCCCAGTCCCTCTACTCTCACTCCCAGTCCCTCCCAGCCCCCATAACCCCACTCCCAGTCGCTCCCAGTCGCTCCCAGTCCCTCTACTCTCACTCCCAGTCGCTCCCAGTCGCTCCCAGTCGCTCCCAGTTGCTCTTAGTCTCACTCCCAGTCCCTCCCAGTCCCTCCCAGTCCCTCTACTCTCACTCCCAGTCGCTCCCAGTCCCTCTACTCTCACTCCCAGTTGCTCCCAGTCCCTCTACTCTCACTCCCAGTCCCTCCCAGTCCCTCTACTCTCACTCCCAGTCCCTCCCAGTCCCTCTACTCTCACTCCCAGTCGCTCCCAGTCCCTCTACTCTCACTCCCAGTTGCTCCCAGTCCCTCTACTCTCACTCCCAGTCCCTCTACTCTCGCTCCCAGTCGCTCCCAGTCCCTCTACTCTCACTCCCAGTTGCTCCCAGTCCCTCTACTCTCACTCCCAGTCCCTCCCAGTCCCTCTACTCTCACTCCCAGTCGCTCCCAGTCCCTCTACTCTCACTCCCAGTCGCTCCCAGTCCCTCTACTCTCACTCCCAGTCCCTCTACTCTCGCTCCCAGTCGCTCCCAGTCCCTCTACTCTCACTCCCAGTCCCTCCCAGTCCCTCTACTCTCACTCCCAGTCGCTCCCAGTCCCTCTACTCTCACTCCCAGTTGCTCCCAGTCCCTTTACTCTCACTCCCAGTCCCTCTACTCTCACTCCCAGTCGCTCCCAGTCCCTCTACTCTCCCTCCCAGTCCCTCCCAGTCCCTCCCAGTCCCTCCCAGTCCCCTCCCACTCCCCCCCACTCCCCCCTTCCCCGCCGCCATGTCGTCGTGCGCGGAGGTGCTGCGTTTCCAGCTGCCGGGCCACGAGGCGGCGGCGCTGCGCTCGATGACGCGGCTGCGGGCGGAGGAGCGCTTCTGCGACGTCACCATCGTGGCGCGGAGCCTGCGCTTCCGCGGCCACCGCGTCATCCTGGCCGCCTGCTCGCCCTTCCTGCGCGACCAGTTCCTGCTGAACCCGGCGGCCGAGCTGCGCGTCTCGCTGGCCCACAGCGCCCGCGTGCTGGCCGACCTGCTGCTCTCCTGCTACACCGGCGCGCTGGAGTTCGCCGGCCGCGACCTGGTCAACTACCTGACGGCCGCCAGCTACCTGCAGATGGAGCACGTGGTGGAGCGCTGCCGCGGCGCCCTGGCGCGCTTCATCCAGCCGCCGCCCGCCGCCGCCGTGCCCGCGCCGCCGCCCAAGCCCGAGGAGGACGAGGACGAGGAGGAGGAGGAGGACGCGGCGCCCGACGTTTGCATCGTCAAGGTGGAGCCGGCGGCGGCGGCGGCGGCGGCGGCGGCGGCGGCGGCGGCGGCGGCGGCGCCGCGGAGGAGGAGGGGAACGCGCGGGTGGCCGGCGGTGGCCGCGGGCGAGGCGGCGGCGGGGCAAGGAGGAGGAGGAGGAGGGGTGGTGGCAACGCAGGAGGCTCCGTGCCCGCCGCAGCTGGGGGTGGTCAAGGCGTGTTACAGCCTGGCCGAGGACGCCGAGGGCGAGGGGCTGCTCATCTTTCCCGGCGTCGGCGTCGGCGGTAACGGCGAGGAAGCGACGGGCGGCGGCGCGGGCGCCGTGAGCTCGTCCGCCCCGGCGGCCGGCGCTCCGTCCTCGTCCTCTTCCTCCTCCTCCTCCTCTTCCTCCTCGTCCTCCTCCTCCTCCTCCTCGCGCTGCGGCAAGTGCGGCGAAGCCTTCCAGGGCGTGGAGAAGCTGGTGTTCCACATGCGCGCCCAGCACTTCGTCTTCATGTGCCCGCGCTGCGGCAAGCAGTTCAACCACAGCAGCAACCTGAACCGGCACATGAACGTGCACCGCGGCGTGAAGTCGCACGGCTGCGGCGTCTGCGGCAAGAGCTTCACGCAGAAATCCACGCTGCACGACCACCTGAACCTGCACAGCGGCGCGCGGCCCTACCGCTGCTCCTACTGCGACGTCCGCTTCGCCCACAAGCCGGCCATCCGCCGCCACCTCAAGGAGCAGCACGGCAAAACCACGGCGCAGAACGTGCTGGAAGCCGGCACGGCCGAGGGAGGGGTGTTGCTGCGCTGAAGAGGGGGGGGGGGGAGGGGAGGGGAGGGTCCGGCGTGGCCCAAAGGGGAGGGGGGAGGGCGAGGGGATGAGCCCTCGGAGAGCTGGGTCCTCTCGCGGTGGAGAGGGGAGGGTTGGGGTGGGTGGGTGGGGGAGGGGGGTGGTGTCTTGAGGAGGGGGTGTGGGGACCCCCCCCCCGGTTGGGGTTGGAGGCGGTGGAAGGGAGGGGGAGGGGTTGGTGGGGGTGCGGAGGGGTTTTGGGGGGAGATGGGGGTGGCTGAGTGAGGAGGGGAGGGGAGGAGTCTGAGGTGGTGGGGGAGGAGCTCGGAGTGAGGGGAGTGACCCCAAAGTGGTGGGGGAGGAGCTCGGAGTGAGGGGAGTGACCCCAAAGTGGTGGGGGAGGGGCTCAAAGTGATGGGAACGACCCCAAAATGGTGGGGAATGACCCCAAAGTGGTGGGGGAGGAGCTCAGAGTGAGGGGAATGACCCCAAAGTGGTGGGGGAGGAGCTCGAAATGGTGGGGGAGGAGCTCGAAGTGAGGGAAATGACCCCAAAATGGTGGGGAAGGACCTCGAAATGGTGGGGGAGGAGCTCAAAGTGATGGAAATGACCCCAAAGTGGTGGGGGAGGAGCTCGGAGTGAGGGGAGTGACCCCAAAGTGGTGGGGGAGGAGCTCGAAGTGATGGGAACGACCCCAAAATGGTGGGGAAGGACCCTGAAATGGTGGAAATGACCCCAAAATGGTGGGGAATGACCCCAAAATAGTGGGGAAGGACCTCGAAGTGGTGGGGGAGGAGCTCAAAGTGATGGAAATGACCCCAAAATGGTGGAGAAGGACCCCAAAATGGTGGGGAATGACCCCAAAGTGATGGGGAAGGACCCTGAAATGGTGGGGGAGGAGCTCAAAGTGATGGAAATGACCCCAAAATGGTGGGGAAGGACCTTGAAATGGTGGAAATGACCCCAAAATGGTGGGGAATGACCCCAAAGTGATGGGAATGACCCCAAAGTGGTGGGGAATGACCCCAAAGTGATGGGAATGACCCCAAAATGGTGGGGAAGGACCCCAAAATGATGGAAATGACCCCAAAATAGTGGGGAAGGACCTTGAAACAGTGGGGAAGGACCCCAAAGTGATGGAAACAACCCCAAAATGGTGGGGAAGGACCCTGAAATGGTGGGGAAGGACCTCAAAACTACAGAAATGACCCCAAAGTGATGGGGAACAACCCCAGAGTGATGGAAATGACCCCAAAATGGTGGGGAAGGACCCCAAAACGGTGGGGAAGGACCTTGGAACAATGGGGAAGGACCCCAAAGTGAGGGAAACGACCCCAAAATGGTGGGGAAGGAGCCCAAAGTGATGGAAACGACCCCAAAACGATGGGAATGACCCCAAAATGATGGGAACGACGTCAAAGTGATGGAAATGACCCCAAAATAGTGGGGAAGGACCCCAAAGTGTTGGGGAAGGACCCCAAAGTGATGGAAATGACCCCAAAACGATGGGAATGACCCCGAAACGATGGGGAATGACCCCAAAGTGATGGAAACGGCCCTGAAATGATGGGGAAGGACCCGAAAGTGATGGAAATGACCCCAAAATGATGGAAACGGCCCTGAAATGATGGGGAAGGACCCGAAAGTGATGGAAATGACCCCAAAATGATGGAAACGGCCCTGAAATGATGGGGAAGGACCCGAAAGTGATGGAAATGACCCCAAAATGATGGAAACGGCCCTGAAATGATGAGGAAGGACCCGAAAGTGATGGAAATGACCCCAAAATGATGGAAACGGCCCTGAAATGATGAGGAAGGACCCAAAACGATGGTGAATGACCCCAAAGTGATGGGGAAGGACCCTGAAATGATGGTGAACGACCCCAAAACGATGGTGAACGACCCCAAAGTGATGGAAACAACCCCGAAATGATGGGGGAGGACCCGAAAGTGATGGAAACGACCCCAAAGTGATGGAAATGACCCCAAAATGATGGAAACGGCCCTGAAATGATGAGGAAGGACACAAAATGATGGTGAACGACCCCAAAACGATGGTGAACGACCCCAAAGTGATGGGGAACGACCCCAAAGTGATGGAAACGACCCTGAAATGATGGGGAAGGACCCGAAAGTGATGGAAACGACCCCAAAACGATGGGAATGACCCCAAAGTGATGGGAACGACCCCAAAGTGATGGGAACGACCCCGAAATGATGGGGAAGGACCCCGAAATGATGGAGAATGACCCCAAAGTGATGGGAATGACCCCAAAGTGATGGGGAAGGACCCCAAAGTGATGGAAACGGCCCTGAAATGATGGGGAAAGACCCAAAATGATGGTGAACGACCCCAAAGTGATGGGAATGACCCCAAAGTGATGGGAACGACCCCGAAATGATGGGGAAGGACCCAAAACGATGGGAAGCGACCCCAAAGTGATGGGGAAGGAGCTTGAAACGATCCCAAAGTGATGGGAACAACGTCAGAGTGATGGAAATGACCCCAAAACGATGGGGAAGGACCCCAAAGTGATGGAAATAACCCCGAACCGATGGGGAACGAGCCCGAAGTGATGGGGAACGATCCCAAAATGATGGAAACGACCCCAAAATGATGGGAACGACCCCAAAGTGATGGAAATGACCCCAAAACGATGGAAACGACCCCAAAATGATGGAAACGACCCTGAACTGATGGGGAAGGACCCCAGAGTGATGGAAACGACCCCAAAATGACGGAAATGACCCCAAAACGATGGTGAACGACCCCAAAGTGATGGGGAACGATCCCAAAGTGATGGAAATGACCCCAAAACGGTGGGAATGACCCCGAAACGATGGGAACGACCCCAAAGTGATGGAAACGACCCTGAACTGATGGGGAAGGACCCCAGAGTGATGGAAATGACCCCAAAATGACAGAAATGACCCCAAAACGATGGGGAAGGACCCCAAAGTGATGGGGAAGGACCCAAAACAATGGGAATGACCCCGAAACGATGGGGAAGGACCCCAAAATGATGGAAGCGACCCCAAAACGATGAGAACGACCCCAAAGTGATGGAAATGACCCCGAAACGATGGGGAAGGACCCCAAAGTGATGGAAACGACCCCAAAATGACGGAAATGACCCGAAAGTGATGGAAACGACCCCAAAATGATGGGAATGACCTCAAAGTGGTGGAAATGACCCCAAAATGGTGGGGAATGACCTCAAAGTGGTGGAAATGACCCCAAAATGATGGAAATGACCCCAAAATGATGGAAATTACCCCAAAACGGTGGGGAATGACCTCAAAGTGATGGAAATGACCCCAAAATGATGGAGATGACCCCAAAATGACGGAAATGACCCCAAAGTGGTGGGGAAGGACCCCAAAGTGATGGGGATGACCCCAAAACGATGGAAATGACCCCGAAACGATGGGGAAGGACCCCAAAGTGATGGAAACGACCCCAAAGTGATGGAAGCGACCCCAAAACGATGGAAATGACCCCAAAATGGAGGAGCAGATGGGACCCTCCCCCCCCCCTGCCTCCCCAAACCTGGACCCCCCCCCTCCCCTCCCCCCCGCCGATGGATTTGGGGGTCCCAGGCCCTTGGTGGACAATGGGGTGACCCCTCCCCTCCCCTCCCCCCCCCCCCCCCCAGGAGCAGGACGGACCCCCCCGGACAATTTTGGGGTGGGGACCCCCCCCGGATTTTAGGGGGGGGAGGGGTCGCCTCATCCCCCCCCCCCTCCCCCATAGGTTTAGGGGGACCCCCTTAGGTTGTAGCGATGGGGGGGGGGGGTTGAAGGGTGGGGGAGGGGTCTCTGTAGCGTGTGGGGGAGGGGAGGGTTTTTTTCTGGGGGGGTGGGGGAGGGGCAGCCAAGAATTTGGGGGTGGGGGAGGGGGGGTGTAGGGGGTAGAGAGGAGAACCCGGGGATCCCTTTTTTTTTTGGGGGGGAGGGGAGGGGTGATACCTGAAACCCTTTTTTAGGGTGGGGGGGGAGGGGGTTGGGACCCCCAAAAGCGCAGATTTTTTGGAATTTTTTTTTGGTTTTTTTTTGTTGTTTTTTTTTTTTTTTTGTAATAAACGGATTTTAAAGGAAAAAAAAAAAAAAAAACCAACCCCAAAAAAGCGGTGAAAGCGTCTGCGGGGTGTTCGTTTCTATCCGGCGGTGGTTTTGGGTTAAAAAAAGCAGCGATTTGGGAGAATTTGGAGGGGTCCCGAAATCCCCCGCCGCCCCAAAAAAACCACCAAAAAAAAAAAAAAAATTTCCATGGAGGGGGCGTGGCTTAAGCGAGGGGGGCGTGGCTTAAGCGAGGGGGCGTGGTTTAAGCGAGGGGGGCGTGGCCAAGGCGGGGAGCACAAAGCGCGGGGCGGTGGGCGGGGCTTTGCCCATAAAAGGCGTGGCCACGCCCCCTTTTTCCCGAGGGCGGGGGGCGGCAGCGTCGTGACGTCACCGCGCGCGCGGCGCGCTCGGCGGCGATGGAGGCGGCGGGAGGCGCCGAGGTCTGAGGGGAGGGGGGGGGGCGAGGGGAAACCGGGGCGGTTTTGAGGAGATTTTGGGGTGTTTTGAGGGTTTTTGAGGGTCACGAGGAGCGGGGGGGGGGTCTTGTGGCGGGAGGGGCTCTCCCATCACGCCTCGCTGCGCCCCTCCCCCTCCTTTCCCCTCAGGAGCCTCCCGGCGGGACCCTCGTGGTGGAGGCGGCGGGAGAGGCCGGTGAGTGACCCCCCCACACCCCCCTCAGGCCATCGTGACCCCCCCACACCCCCCTCAGACCACCCTGACCCCCCTCAGACCAGCCTGACCCCCCCCACACCCCTCAGACCACCCTGACCCCCCCCACACCCCCCTCAGACCACCCTGACCCCCCACACACCCCTCAGATCACCCTGACCCCCCTCAGACCACCGTGACGCCCCCACACCCCTCAGACCACCCTGACCCCCCCCACCCCCCTCAGACCACCCTGACCCCCCACACACCCCTCAGACCACCCTGACCCCCCTCAGACCACCCTGACCCCCCCACCCCCCTCAGACCACCCTGACCCCCCCCACCCCCCTCAGATCACCCTGACCCCCCCACACCCCCCTCAAACCACCCTGACCCCCCCCACCCCCCTCAGACCACCGTGACCCCCCCACACCCCCCTCAGATCACCCTGACCCCCCCACACCCCCCTCAGACCACCCTGACCCCCCCCACCCCCCTCAGATCACCCTGACCCCCCCCCACACCCC
The DNA here is from genome assembly GCF_041296385.1 of Aphelocoma coerulescens. NCBI lineage: Eukaryota > Metazoa > Chordata > Aves > Passeriformes > Corvidae > Aphelocoma > Aphelocoma coerulescens. The sequence continues at coordinate 28,831 of NW_027183880.1, forward strand.
CCTCAGACCACCCCCCCCACCCCTCAGACCCCCCTCCTCAAATCTCCTCCCCCCCTGTGACCCCCCCCTTTTTTTTTTCCCCCTCCCCCCCCCTCAGGGCTCCCCCCGGGCAGCCCCTCCCCCCGCGCCCCCTCCCCTCAGGCCGGGACCCCCCCCACGGGCGGCGGGGCCCCCCCGGATGAGGAGCACGGGGGGGGCGGCGGCCCCGGCGATGGGGAGGGGGCGCAGGGACCCCCCCCCGGCGGCGGCGGCGGCACCAAGGGGCTGCCAGGTGAGGGGGGGGGTTGGGGGGCGTTTTTGGGGTGGGGAGGGGTCCTGGGGGGGGGGGGGCTCTGAGGGGAGGGGGAGGGGATTAAGAGGGGTCTGGATGCATTGGGGGGAGGGTCCTGGGGAGGGGGGGGTCTCATGTATTTGGGGGAGGGTCTGGGGGGGTCTGTGGGTGGTGGGGGGGGGTCTGAGCTGATTTTTTTGGGGAGGGGGTGTCTCACATCTTCCCCCCCTCCCCCCTCGCCTCTTCCAGGCCACGCCACCAAGACCCTGCCGGGCTCCCCAGGGCGGGGTGGGGGGGCTTTGGGGGGAGGGGCTGGGGGTCCCACCCTCACCCCCACGCCCCCCCTGGCCCCCCCGAGCCGTGCCAAGATGTCCCTGACGGGGGCGGGGGGCAAAACCCCCCCGGGGCAAAGCTTGGCCCTGCGCCTGCTCAGCCTCCCGGGGGCGGGGGGCTCGGGGGGCCGCCCCCAGGTAGCCCCCGATCCCCCTCCCCCACCACCCCAGGCACCCCCCGAGCCCCCCCCGGCGCCCCCCGAGCCCCCCCTGGCTCACCCCAAGGTGCACCGGGCACGCAAGACCATGGCCAAGCCCAGCAACGGGCAGGTGAGGGGGAGTGGGGGTCTTTGTGGGGGTGTGGGGGTGTAGGACCCCCTCCTCCCCACCCTGAGGGGTTTGGGGGGTCCCTCCTGGGGTTGTCCTTCCCTTCCCACCCCCCTCGTGTGCCCCCCCAGGTCCCCGAGAAGCCGCGGATGTCGGAGATGCTGCACTTCAGGGTGTCCGAGGAGCTGTGCGGCATCGGGCAGCACGGTGGGGGTCCTGGGGAAGGGGGGGGGGGTCCTGGGGGCGGTTGGAAGGGGGTTTGGGGGCACCTGGGGGGGGGTTGGGGGCACCTGGAAGGTCCTGGGGGGGTCCTGGGGGGGTTTCGAGGGGGTTTGGGGGCACCTGGAAGGTCCTGGAGGGGGTTTGGGGGCACCTGGAAGGTCCTGGGGGGGTCCTGGGGGTGGTTGGAAGGGGGTTTGGGGGCACCTGGGGGGGTTCTGGAGGGGGTTTGGGGGCACCTGGAAAGTCCTGGGGGGGTCCTGGGGGTCCTGGGGGGGGGTTGGAAGGTCTTGGGGGGGTTTTGAGGGGGTTTGGGGGCATCTGGAAGGTCCTGGGGGGGTCCTGGAAGGTCCTGGGGGGGTTTTGAGGGGGTTTGCGGGCACCTGGAAGGTCCTGGAGGGGGTTTGGGGGCACCTGGAAGGTCCTGGGGGGGTCCTGGAAGGTCCTGGGGGGGGGTTGAGGGGGTTTGGGGCCACCTGGGGGGGTTCTGGAGGGGGTTTGGGGGCACCTGGAAGGTCCTGGGGGGTCCTGGGGGAATACAGGGGGGATTTGGGGGTATCTGGAAGGTTCTGGAGGGGGTTTGGGGGCACCTGGAAGGTCCTAGGGGGGGTTTGAGGGGGTTTGGGGGCACCTGGAAGGTTCTGGAGGGGGTTTGGGCGTACCTGGAAGGTCCTGGGGGGGTCCTGGGGGGCTTTTGAGGGGGTTTGGGGGCACCTGAAAGGTCCTGGGGGGGTCCTGGGGGGGTCCTGGGGGGGTCCTGGGGGGGGTTGGAAGGGGGTTTGGGGGCACCTGGAAGGTCCTGGGGGGGTCCTGGGGGGGTCCTGGGGGGGTTTTGAGAGGGTTTGGGGCCACCTAGGGGGGTTCTGGAGGGGGTTTGGGGGCACCTGGAAGGTCCTGGGGGGGTCCTGGGGGGGTCCTGGGGGGGTTTTGAGGGGGTTTGGGGCCACCTAGGGGGGTTCTGGAGGGGGTTTGGGGGCACCTGGAAGGTCCTGGGGGGGTCCTGGGGGTCCTGGGGGGGGGTTGGAAGGGAGTTTGGGGGTCCTGGGGGGGGGTTTGGGGGCACCTGGAAGGTCCTGGGGGGGTCCTGGAAGGTCCTGGGGGGGTTTTGAGGGGGTTTGGGGGCACCTGGGGGGGTTCTGGAGGGGGTTTGGGGGCACCTGGAAGGTCCTGGGGGGTCCTGGGGGGTTTTGAGGGGGTTTGGGGGCACCTGGAAGGTCCTGGGGGGGTCCTGGGGGGCTTTTGAGGGGGTTTGGGGGCACCTGGAAGGTCCTGGGGGGATACAGGGGGCATACAGGGGGGTTTGAGGGGGTTTGGGGGCACCTGGAAGGTCCTGGGGGGGTCCTGGAAGGTCCTGGGGAGGTCCTGGGGGGGTTTGGGGGCACCTGGAAGGTCCTGGGGGGGATACAGGGGGCATATAGGGGGGTTTGAGGGGGTTTGGGGGCACCTGGAAGGTCTTGGGGGGATCCTGGGGGGCTTTTGAGGGGGTTTGGGGGCACCTGGAAGGTCCTGGGGGGGTCCTGGAAGGTCCTGGGGGGGTCCTGGGGCAGTTTTGAGGGGGTTTGGGGGCACCTGGAAGGTCCTGGGGGGGTCCTGGGGGGGGTTTTGAGGGGGTTTGGGGGCACCTGGAAGGTCCTGAGGGGGTCCTGGGGGTCCTGGGGGGGGTTGGAAGGGAGTTTGGGGGTCCTGGGGGGGGTTTGGGGGCACCTGGAAGGTCCTGGGGGGGTCCTGGGGGGGTTTGAGGGGGTTTGGGGGCACCTGGGGGGGTTCTGGAGGGGGTTTGGGGGCACCTGGAAGGTCCTGGGGGGTCCTGGGGGGGTTTTGAGGGGGTTTGGGGGCACCTGGAAGGTCCTGGGGGGATACAGGGGGCATACAGGGGGGTTTGAGGGGGTTTGGGGGCACCTGGGGGGGTTCTGGAGGGGGTTTGGGGGCACCTGGAAGGTCCTGGGGGGGTCCTGGGGGAATACAGGGGGGATTTGGGGGTATCTGGAAGGTTCTGGAGGGGGTTTGGGGGTACCTGGAAGGTCCTGGGGGGGGGGTTGAGGGGGTTTGGGGGCACCTGGAAGGTCCTGAGGGGGTCCTGGAAGGTCCTGGGGGGGGTTTGAGGGGGTTTGGGGCCACTTGGGGGGGTTCTGGAGGGGGTTTGGGGGCACCTGGAAGGTCCTGGGGGGGTCCTGGGGGTCCTGGGGGGGGGTTGGAAGGGAGTTTGGGGGTCCTGGGGGGGGGTTGGAAGGGAGTTTGGGGGTCCTGGGGGGGGGTTTGGGGGCACCTGGAAGGTCCTGGGGGGGTCCTGGAAGGTCCTGGGGGGGTTTTGAGGGGGTTTGGGGGCACCTGGGGGGGTTCTGGAGGGGGTTTGGGGGCACCTGGAAGGTCCTGGGGGGTCCTGGGGGGCTTTTGAGGGGGTTTGGGGGCACCTGGAAGGTCCTGGGGGGTCCTGGGGGGGTTTTGAGGGGGTTTGGGGGCACCTGGAAGGTCCTGGGGGGATACAGGGGGCATACAGGGGGGTTTGAGGGGGTTTGGGGGCACCTGGGGGGGTTCTGGAGGGGGTTTGGGGGCACCTGGAAGGTCCTGGGGGGGTCCTGGAAGGTCCTGTGGGGGTTTTGAGGGGGTTTGGGGGCATCTGGAAGGTCCTGGGGGGGTCCTGGAAGGTCTTGGGGGTGTCCTGGGGCAGTTTTGAGAGGGTTTGGGGGCACCTGGAAGGTTCTGGAGGGAGTTTGGGGGCACCTGGAAGGTTCTGGGGGGGGGGTTGGGGGCACCTGGAAAGTCCTGGGAGGGTCCTGGAAGGTCCTGGGGAGGTCCTGGGGGGGTTTTGAGAGGGTTTGGGGGCACCTGGAAGGTTGTGGGGGGGTCCTGGAAGGTCCTGGGGGGGTCCTGGGGGGCTTTTGAGGGGGTTTGGGGGCACCTGGAAGGTTCTGGAGGGGTCCTGGGGCAGTTTTGAGGGGGTTTGGGGGCACCTGGAAGGTCCTGGGGGGAATTTGGGGGGGTCCTGGGGGTATCTTGGGGGCTCAGGGGGGTCCTGGGGGAGTCTGGGGGGGCTCAGGAGGGTCCTGGGGGAGTCTGGGGGGGCTTAGGGGGGTCCTGGGGGAGTCTGGGGGGGCTCAGGAGGGTCCTGGGGGTGTCTGGGGGGGCTCAGAGGGGTCCTGGGGGGGCTCAGGAGGGTCCTGGGGAGCTCAGGGGGGGTCCTGAGGGAGTCTGGGGGTATCTGGACTCCCCCTTTGGGGGGGGTCCCAGGGCTGGGCACGGGGGGCTTTGGGGAGGCCTCTGAGGCACGTTGGGTGTCCAGGGCTGCAATTCTGGGTCTGGGGTCTCCCTGACCCCCCCCCTCCCCCTCCCCCAGACCCCCCCAAGCGCCCCAAGCTGGACTTCGGCCCCGAGGGGCTCCACAAGCGGCTGCAGCGGCCCAGCCCCCGCGCCAGCACCGAGGTACCGGAGACCCCCCCGAGACCCCCCCTGAGACCCCCCCGGGACCCCCCCTGGGACCCCCGAACCCCCCCCCAAAACCGCCCCCGTGTGCCCCCCTCCCCCCCAGATCACGGTGACGGAGGAAATGGCCGCCCCCCCCCCGCGACTGGGACTCGGAGGGGGGAGGGGGCTTCTCGCTGTTCTACGACGGCTTCAGCGTGGACGGGCACGGGGACTCGGACAGCAAGGTGGGACTGGGAGGGACTGGGAGGGACTGGGAGGGACTGGGGGGACTGGGAGGGACTGGGGAGACTGGGGGCATGGGGACTCGGACAGCAAGGTGGGACTGGGAGCACTGGGAGGGACTGGGGGGACTGGGAGCACTGGGAGGGACTGGGAGGGACTGGGGGGACTGGGGGCACGGGGACTCGGACAGCAAGGTGGGACTGGGAGGGACTGGGAGCACTGGGAGGGACTGGGACAGCAAGGTGGGACTGGGAGGGACTGGGAGCACTGGGGGGACTGGGGGGACTGGGGGGACTGGGGACATTGGGACGGGCACGGGGACTCGGATAGCAAGGTGGGACTGGGAGGGACTGGGAGGGACTGGGGGCACGGGGACTCGGACAGTAAGGAGGGACTGGGAGGGACTGGGAGCAACTGGGAGGGACTGGGAGGGGACTGAGAGCGACTGGGAGGGAACTGGGGACACTGGGGGGGACTGGGAAGCACAGGGAGCACTGGGGGGACCCTGGGGGCACTGGTGGGACTGGGAGCATTGGGAGGGAGCTGGTGGGACCCTGGGGGCACTGGTGGCACTGGGAGGGCACTGGCGGCACTGGTGGGACCCTGGGGGCACTGGTGGCACTGGGAGGACCCTGGCGGCACTGGGGGGGCCCTGGCGGCACTGGTGGGACTGGGAGGGCACTGGTGGGACTGGGAGGGAACTGGGAGGACCCCGGGGGGTCTCCACGCCCCCCTCCCCTCACCCCAGTTTGACCCCCGCCCAGTCTGAGGGGGAGGTGCCGGGCGAGGCGCTGAGCGAGGAGGAGGAGGAGGAGGACGAGGAGGAAGAGGAGGAGGAGGACGAGGACGAGGAAGAGGAGGAGGAGGAGGAGGACGAGGAGGAAGAGGAGGACGAGGAAGAGTCCGGGAACGCCTCGGATCGGGTGAGGAGGGGTCCGGGGGGGGGGAGGATTTTGGGGGTCCCTGGGGGGGTTTTTGGAGAACCCCTGGCTGGAACCCACCTGCAAGGGGAGGGGTCCGGGAGGGGATTTTGGGGGTCTGGGGGGGTTTTCGGAGGGTCCAGGGGGGATTTTGGGGGTCCCCGGGGAGGTTTTTGGGGGTCCAGGGGGGATTTTGGGGGTCTGGGGGGGGGTTTTTGGGGGTCCCTGACCCCCCCCAGCCCCCCCGAGCGCGTCGAGCGCCCGGCGCAGGGAGGGGAACCCTTGATTGGAACCCACCCACAAGGGGAGGGGTCCGGGAGGGTCCAGGGGGGATTTTGGGGGTCCAGGGGGGGATTTTGGGGGTCCCAGGATGGGATTTTGGGGGTCCCTGACCCCCCCCGGCCCCCCCAGAGCGCGTCGAGCGCCCGGTGCTGGAAGGAGAACCCCTGGCTGGAACCCACCCGCAAGGGGAGGGGTCCGGGAGGGAATTTTGGGGGTCTGGGGGGGGATTTTGGGGGTCTGGGGGGGTTTTCGGAGGGTCCAGGGGGGATTTTGGGGGTCCCCGGGGAGGTTTTTGGAGGGTCCAGGGGGGATTTTGGGGGTCGCGGGGTGTGTGGGGAGGGTCCAGGGGGGATTTTGGCGGTCCAGGGGGGATTTTGGGGGTCCCAGGGTGGGTTTTTGGGGATCCGGGGGTGTGTGGGGAGGGTCCAGGGGGGATTTTGGGGGTCCCAGGGTGGGTTTTTGGGGGTCCCTGACCCCCCCCGGCCCCCCCAGAGCGCGTCGAGCGCCCGGCGCAGGGAGGGGAACCCTTGACTGGAACCCACCTGCAAGGGGAGGGGTCCGGGGTGGGATTTTGGGGGTCCGGGGAGGTTTTTGGAGGGTCCAGGGTGGGATTTTGGGGGTCCAGGGGGGATTTTGGGGATCCAGGGTGGGATTTTGGGGGTCCAGGGGGGTTTTTGGAGGGTCCAGGGGGGGATTTTGGGGGTCCGGGGGAGGATTTTGGGGGTCCAGGGGGGGATTTTGGAGGGTCCAGGGGGGGATTTTGGGGGTCCGGGGGTGTGTGGGGAGGGTCCAGGGGGGATTTTGGCGGTCTTGGGGGGTTTTTGGCGGTCCTGGGGGGTTTTTGGAGGGTCCAGGGGGGATTTTGGGGGTCCCAGGGGGGATTTTGGGGGTCCAGGGGGGGATTTTGGGGGTCCCAGGATGGGATTTTGGGGGTCCCTGACCCCCCCCGGCCCCCCCAGAGCGCGTCGAGCGCCCGGTGCTGGAAGGAGAACCCCTGGCTGGAACCCACCCGCAAGGGGAGGGGTCTTGGGGGGTCCAGGGGGGATTTTGGGGGTCCAGGGGGGATTTTGGGGGTCCCTGGGGGGGGTTTTTGGGGGTCCCTGACTCCCCCCGGCCCCCCCAGAGCGCGTCGAGCGCCCGGTGCTGGAAGGAGAACCCCTGGCTGGAACCCACCTGCAAGGGGAGGGGTCCGGGAGGGAATTTTGGGGTTCCGGGGGGGATTTTGGGGGTCCAGGGGGGATTTTGGGGGTCCCTGGGGGGGTTTTGGGGGTCCCTGACCCCCCCCGGCCCCCCCAGAGCGCGTCGAGCGCCCAGTGCTGGAAGGAGAACCCCTGGCTGGAACCCACCCGCAAGGGGAGGGGTCCGGGAGGGAATTTTGGGGTTCCGGGGGGGATTTTGGGGGTCCAGGGGGGATTTTGGGGGTCCAGGGTGGGATTTTGGGGGTCCAGAGGCGAATTTTGGGGGTCCCTGACCCCCCCCGGCCCCCCCAGAGCGCGTCGAGCGCCCGGCGCAGGGCGAGGCGGCGCTGGAAGGAGAGCCCCTGGCTGAAACCCGCCCGCAAGAGGAAGAGGAAGGAGCCCCGCGGCAAGGACAGGGGTGGGGACCCCCGAATTGGGGAGGGGGCGGCGCTGGGGGGGGGCGGGGAAGGGAAATTTGGGGGGGTTTGGGGGGGTTTGGTGAGGAATTTGGGGAGTTTGGGGGGGGTTTGGGGAGTTTGGGGGGGTTTGGGGTGGGAAATTTGGGGGGTTTGGGGGGGTTTGGGGACTGAAATTTGGGGAGTTTGGGGGATTTGGGGGTGATAAATTTGGGGAGTTTGGGGGGGTTTGGGGTGATAAATTTGGGGAGTTTGGGGGGGTTTGGGGTGATAAATTTGGGGAGTTTGGGGATTGGAATTGGGGGGTTTGTGGGGTGGAATTGGGTTTGGGGTGATGAATTTGGGGAGTTTGAGGGGGTTTGGGGTGAGAAATTGGGGGAGTTTGGAGGGGTTTTGGGGGTGATAAATTTGGGGAGTTTGGGGGTGATAAATTTGGGGGAGTTTGGGGGGAGTTTGGGGTGATAAATTTGGGGAGTTTGGGGGTGATAAATTTTGGGAGTTTGGCGGGGTTTGGGGCGATAAATTTGGGGAGTTTGGGGGAGTTTGGGGTGAGGAATTTGGGGAGTTTGGAGGGGTTTGGGGTGAGGAATTTGGGGAGTTTGGAGAGTTTGGGGTGAAGAATTTGGGGAGTTTGGGGTGATAAATTTGGGGAGTTTGGGGGTGATAAATTTTGGGAGTTTGGCGGGGTTTGGGGTGATAAATTTGGGGAGTTTGGGGGGGTTTGGGGTGATGAATTTGGGGAGTTTGGAGGGGTTTGGGGTGAGAAATTGGGGGGTTTGGGGGGTTTGGGGTGAGAAATTTGGGGAGTTTGGGGGCTGGAATTGGGGGGTTTGGGGGGGGTTGGGGGTGATAAATTTGGGGGTTTGGGGAGTTTGGGGTGAGGAATTTGGGGAGTTTGGGGGCTGGAATTGGGGGGTTTGGGGGTGATAAATTTGGGGAGTTTGGCGGGGTTTGGAGCAATAAATTTGGGGAGTTTGGGGGAGTTTGGGGTGAGGAATTTGGGGGGTTTGGAGGGGTTTTGGGGACTGAAATTTGGGGAGTTTGGAGGGGTTTGGGGTGAGGAATTTGGGGAGTTTGGGGGAGTTTGGGGTGATAAATTTTGGGAGTTTGGGGGTGATAAATTTTGGGAGTTTGGCGGGGTTTGGGGTGATAAATTTGGGGAGTTTGGAGGGGTTTGGGGTGAGAAATTGGGGGGCTTGGGGGGTTTGGGGTGATAAATTTGGGGAGTTTGGGGGCTTTGGGGACTGGAATTTGGGGAGTTTGGGGGGGAGTTTGGGGTGATAAATTTGGGGAGTTTAGGGATGATAAATTTGGAGAATTTGGGGGTTGGAATTGGGGGGTTTGGGGGTGATAAATTTGGGGAGTTTGGAGGGGTTTGGGGTGAGAAATTGGGGGGTTTGGGGGGTTTGGGGTGAGAAATTTCGGGAGTTTGGGGGCTTTGGGGACTGGAATTTGGGGAGTTCGGGGGGGGAGTTTGGGGTGATAAATTTGGGGAGTTTGGGGGGTTTGGGGGTGATAAATTTGGGGAATTTGGGGGTTGGAATTGGGGGGTTTGGGGGTGATAAATTTGGGCAATTCAAACCCTGAAATTCGGGGATGGAGCCCCCCGGAGGTGGGGGAGGGGCGCTCGGGGTGGGACATTTTGGGGCGGGGGTCCCGTTTCGGGGGTCCCTGACCCTCCCCCTCCCCCCCCCTTTTCCCCCCCAGGCCCCGGTGCCCCCCCCATGGGCCCCCCCAGCGAATACACCGAGGTGCCCCTGGGCTGCCTGCAGCTGCCGGGGGGAGGGGCCCTGAGCCCCCAGCCCCCAGGTGAGCACACGGCCCCGCCCCCCCCCCCCCGGACACGCCCAGTGCATGTGGACACGGCCATGGACACGGACACTGCACGTGGACACGGCCATGGACACAGCCATGGACACACCCATGGACACAGCCATGGACACGGACACACAGCCATGGACACAGCCATGGACACACCCATGGACACACCCATGGACTCGGACACACACCCATGGACACGGACACACACCCATGGACACACCCATGGACATGGACACACCAATGGACACGGACACTGCACGTGGACACGCCTATGGACGTGGACACACACCCATGGACACACCCATGGACACACCCATGGACACGGACACGCCCACGGACACGCCCACTGCACATGGACACACCCATGGACACGCCCATGGACACACCCACTGCATGTGGACGCAGCCATGGACACGCCCACTGCACGTGGACACGCCCATTGACACGGACACGCCCATGGACATGGGCACACCCCCCTGGACACGCCCATGGACACACCCATGGACACACCCATGGACATGGACATGGACACGCCCATGGACACACCCATGGACACACACCCATGGACACGGACACACACCCATGGACACACCCATGGACACACCCATGGACATGGACATGGACACACCCATGGACACACCCAAGGACACACACCCATGGACACACCCATGGACACACCCATGGACACACCCATGGACACGGACACACACCCATGGACACACCCATGGACACACACCCATGGACACACACCCATGGACACACCCATGGACACACCCATGGACACGGACACACACCCATGGACACACCCATGGACACACCCATGGACACACCCATGGACACACCCATGGACACACACCCATGGACACACCCATGGACTCGGACACACACCCATGGACACGGACACACACCCATGGACACAGCCATGGACACGGACACACACCCATGGACACACCCATGGACACACCCATGGACACGGACACACACCCATGGACACACCCATGGACACACCCATGGACACACCCATGGACACACCCATGGACGCGCCCATGGACATGGACACACGCCCATGGACACACCCATGGACACACACCCATGGACACACCCATGGACACACCCATGGACACACCCATGGACACACCCATGGACACACACCCATGGACACACACCCATGGACACACACCCATGGACACACCCATGGACACACCCATGGACACACCCATGGACACACACCCATGGACACACACCCATGGACACACCCATGGACACACCCATGGACACACCCGTGGACACACCCATGGACACGGACACACCCATGGACACACCCATGGACACACCCATGGACACACACCCATGGACACACCCATGGACACACCCATGGACGCGCCCATGGACATGGACACACGCCCATGGACACACCCATGGACACACCCATGGACACACCCACGGCACATGGACACGCCCATGGACACACCCCTGGACACCTGGACACGCCCCTTCACTGGACACGCCCCCCCCGACATGCCCAGCACACCTGGACACACCCCCTACACGTGGACACGCCCCCTGGACACGCCCCTTCCCTGGACACGCCCATCTGACCACAGCCTCACTGACCACACCCCGCTGGTCCCTCCCTGACCCCTGTGCTGACCCCCCGCTGACCCCTGACCCCTCCCTGACCTCTCCCTGACCCATGACCCCCCGCTGACCCCCTGCTGACCCCTGACCCCTCACTGACCCCTCCGTGACCCCTGACCCCTGACCCCTCCCTGACCCCCTGCTGACCCCTGACCCTCTGCTGACCCCTAACCCCTCACTGACCTCTCCCTGACCCCCTGCTGACCCCTAACCCCCCGCTGACCCCTGACCCCTCCCTGACCCCCATGCTGACCCCTGACCCCTCGCTGACCCCTCGTTGACCCCTCGCTGACCCCTGACCCCCGCTGACCCCTCCCTGACCCTTCCCTGACCCCTGACCCCCTTCTGACCCCTCCCTGACCCTTCCCTGACCCCTGACCCCCCGCTGACCTCTCCCTGACCCCCTGCTGACCCCTAACCCCTCGCTGACCCCCCCAACCCCCCACTGACCTCTGACCCTTCCCTGACTCCTCCCTGACCCTTCCCTGACCCCTTGCTGACCCCTCGCTGACCCCTGACCCCTCCCTGACCCCTCGCTGACCCCTGACCCATCCCTGACCCCCTGCTGACCCCTCGCTGACCCCCTGCTGACCTCCATCTGACCCATGACCCCTCCCTGACCCCGCTGACCCCTGACCCCTTTGCTGACCCCTCCCTGACCCCCCACTGACCCCTGACCCCTGCTGACCCCTGGCTGACCCCTCCCTGACCCCTGACCCCCCACTGACCCCTCCCTGACCCCCTGCTGACCCCTGACCCCCTGCTGACCCCGAACCCCTCGCTGACTCCCCCTGACCCCCCGCTGACCTCTGACCCTTCCCTGACTCCTCCCTGACCCTTCCCTGACCCCTTGCTGACCCCTCGCTGACCCCTGACCCCTTGCTGACCCCTCGCTGACCCCTGACCCCTCGCTGACCCCTCGCTGACCCCCCGCCGCCCCCCTCGTTGCCCCCCCAGGCCCGGCGGAGGCCGAGCGCTTCGAGGAGCTGCCGCTGTGCTCGTGTCGCATGGAGGCGCCGAAGGTGGAGCGGGGCAGCGGCGAGCGCGGGCTCTGCATGGCCACCGAGAGCGTGGACGGGCAGGTGGGGTCATACTGGGCATACTGGGGGCACTGGGAGGGACTGGGGACACACTGGGGGCACTGGGAGGGACTGGGGACACACTGGGGGCACTGGGAGGTACTGGGGGATACTGGGAATGGAATGGGGACACTGGGGGGACATTGGGGACACTGGGGACACTGGGAATGGAATGGGGACACTGGGGGACACTGGGGGACATTGGGGATACTGGGGGACACTGGGCATACTGGAAGGGTGTGGGGTGTCCTGCCCCACCCCAAACTGTCCCCAAACATCCCAAACTGCCCCGAAATGTCCCAAACTGCCCCGAACTGTCCCCAAATGTCCCCAAATGTCCCCGAATGTCCCCAATGTCCCCAAATGTCCCAAACTGCCCCGAACTGTCCCAAACTGCCCCGAAATGTCCCCAATGTCCCCCAATGTCCCCAAATGTCCCCGAATGTCCCCGAATGTTCCCAAATGTCCCAAACTGCCCCAAACTGCCCCAAACTGTCCCCGAATGTCCCCGAATGTCCCCAAATGTCCCCAATGTCCCAAATGTCCCCAATGTCCCAAACTGCCCCGAAATGTCCCCCAATGTCCCTGATGTCCCCAATGTCCCCAATGTCTCCAAATGTCCCCAAATGTCCCCAAATGTCCCAAACTGCCCCGAACTGTCCCCAAATTTCCCCGATGTCCCCAAATATCCCCAAATGTCCCAAACTGCCCCGAACTGCCCCGAAATGTCCCAAACTGCCCCGAACTGTCCCCAAATGTCCCCAAATGTCCCCGAATGTCCCCAAATGTCCCAAACTGCCCCGAACTGCCCCAAACTGTCCCCAATGTCCCCCGAATGTCCCCAAATGTCCCAAACTGCCCCGAAATGTCCCGAACTGTCCCCGAATGTCCCCAAATGTCCCCAAATGTCCCCAAATGTCCCCAAATGTCCGAAATGTCCCCCAATGTCCCCGATGTCCCCAATGTCCCCAAATGTCCCCAAATGTCCCCAAATGTCCCAAACTGCCCCGAACTCTCCCAAACTGCCCTGAAATGTCCCAAACTGTCCCCGAATGTCCCCAAATGTCCCCAACTGCCCCGAACTGTCCCAAACTGTCCCCAAATGTCCCCGAATGTCCCCAAATGTCCCAAACTGCCCCGAAATGTCCCGAACTGTCCCCGAATGTCCCCAAATGTCCCCAAATGTCCCAAACTGTCCCCGAAATGTCCCCAAATGTCCCCAATGTCCCCAAATGTCCCCAAATGTCCCAAACTGCCCCGAACTTCCCCAAATGTCCCCAAATGTCCCAAAGTGCCCCGAACTGTCCCCGAATGTCCCCAAATGTCCCAAATGTCCCAAACTGCCCCGAAATGTCCCCAAATGTCCCCGAATGTCCCCAAAATGTCCCCGAAATGTCCCCGCAGCTGAGCGGCTGCGGCAGCAGCATCCTGAAGCGCGAGACCATGCGGCCCTCGAGCCGCGTGCCCCTGATGGTGCTGTGCGAGAGCCACCGCGCCCGCATGGTCAAGCACCAGTGCTGCCCCGGCTGCGGCCACTTCTGCACGGCCGTGAGTGGTCATCGGGGCGGGGGGGAGGGCGTGGGGGGGTGTGGGGTGGGGGAAAATCCTAAAAAAACCCCAAATCCTAAAAAAATCCCGAAAAATCCCATAAATCCCAAAGGCCGCATGGTCAAGCACCAGTGCTGCCCCGGCTGCGGCACTTCTGCACGGCCGTGAGTGGTCATCGGGGCAGGGGGAGGGCGTGGGGGGTGTGGGGGGTGTGGAGTGGGGGAAAAAACCGAAAACCCCCCAAAAATTCTAGAAAAAAAACCACCCAAAAAAACCCGCAAAAAACCCCAAAAATCCCCAAAAAACCCCCCTGAAAATCCTAAAAAAAGAACCCCAAAAACCCCCAAAAATCGCCATAAGCATCCCATAAAAAGCCCCAAAGCATCACCAGAAACTCTAAAAAAACCCCAAAAATCCCAAAAAAACCCCAAAAATCCTAAAAATAACCCAAAAACCCCCAAAATCCCAAAAATCCTAAAAAAAAATCCTAAAAAAATCCCCCCCGAAACCCCGAAAATCCTGAAAAACCCCCCCAAAAAAACCCCTAAATCCTAAAAAAAAAAAAAAAATCTCCACAATCCTAAAAAAACCCCCAAACAGCCCCTAAAATCCTAAAAAATCCTCCCAAAAAACCCCAAAAAATCCTAAAAAAACCCGCCCCCAAAAAACCCAAAAAAACCCCCAAAATCCCAAAAACCCCCTAAAAGTCCTAAAAAAACCCCAAACATCCCA
>NW_027183881.1:0-43166 GCF_041296385.1 Aphelocoma coerulescens
CTATGAAAGGCAGCACTGGCTTTTTGTTCTAGGACTTCTTCTTTACAAGCAGCTGCTGGATGTTTGGAAGGGGGTTTGGGATATGCAAAAATGAGAGGCTAAGATGGTAAGAGGGTAAGATGGAAGTCATCTGGCAAAAGCAGAGCTCACAAAAGGGCCAGCTGAGAAAGCTCTTGCTGCCTACAACTTCAACTGCACCCCTCAAAGCAGCAGCACACACGCTGCTCTCGGCACTTTCCTTCTCAGCTCTACGCACCATCCTAAGCCTTGCCTCTCCCACACTCAGGATCCAAAGACAACGGCACCAGGGACTGCTCACACACTAAAGGCACCAGGACAAAAGGCTCACCAGCTTGGCCTTTGCATTCCCGCTGACAGCTCCACAGCTTGAACCCAGAGAACTGCCTGCTGCCAACAGCCTTTCCAATCACTCTGAGCACCTCATGACAAGGAGTGTGGGGAATGAATCTCCAGCAGCCTCCTGCCCCAGGCTGTCCCCCGGGAGCAGCCCTGCTCCAGGCCGTGACTGCCACCTGCACAGCCAAAGGACCCAGAGCCGGTGTTACACACCACGGCTGTGCCTGGCACAGAGACACCAGTGGCCACACAAGTGGCCATGGCACTGTCCACACACAGTCCCTGCTGCTGCTCCCCCAGCCGCTGGCACCAACTCCCAGCCACCCACTCCTAAAGCCACGGGGCCCACTGGGACACTGCGGGGGCTCGTGGAAGCCAGCGGCCATTGTGACACAGCAGGGCTGCACAGAGCCCACGGTGCTTTGTGACCGGTGGCTCCCAGGAGAGCCTTTGTGATGCTGGGGAACTACAAGGAAGCCTGGCTCCTCTGTGACACCACCACAGAAGCTCAGGGGAGCCCTGGAGACCGTGCTGATGCTATGGAACCTGATGCAACCCTGCCTCCTCTGTGACACCACAGAACCTCTGGGAGCCCTGGAGACCGTGCTGATGCTATGGAACCTGATGCAACCCTGCCTCCACTGTGACACCACAGAAGCTCAGGGAGCCCTGGAGACTGTGGTGATGCTATGGAACCTGATGCAACCCTGCCTCCACTGTGACACCACAGAACCTCTGGGAGCCCTGGAGACCGTGCTGATGCTATGGAACCTGATGCAACCCTGCCTCCACTGTGACACCACAGAAGCTCGGGGAGCTCTGCAGACCGTGGGGATGCTGGCGAAGCTGACGGAACCCTGGGCACCACAGTGACGCTATGGAACCTGGTGGAACCGAGGGGCCACAGTGACACTGTGGGGCCTTTTGGAAGCAACAGGACCCTGGTGGGAAGCCACGGGATGATTAATCCTGCACGAACCTGCTCCAGGTGGGCTCCTCTCTCCCGGCTTCCACAGGTGCTGCTAGGATCCCACTCCGGCACTGGCTTGGCACGGGCTCACGGCTTCCTTTGGCAATGGCTCTGCTCCAGGATGGCATGCTGCAGAGAATGCAGGTAGATTTTGTGCTCACTCCTGGCATGCAGCTGGACAATAAAGCCTGATCCAGCCCCCCCTCAGCATATGTCCGGCTCTGGCATTGGGGCGGGGCAACTTTGGGAGCAGCCCCAGCCCTGCTCCTGCTCCCGGCTGGGCACCCAGCTGCTGGGACACAGGTGTGTCCTGATGCCACCGTCTACTCCTTTGAGAAGGGGAGGACAGAGTGCATCAGGGAGTTTGGTGTGGCTTACATGCGGCAAGGAGAAGGTGCAGCCCCAAACTGGCTTTCACTTCTAGAACCTTTTGCTATTGCGGGAGCAGCTGCTGGAGCTTTTCAACCGAGCTGCAAGAGTGAAAAGTGTGATGGCATGTCTATCTGAGAAGGAAGGTTCGGTGCCGCAGCCTGTTGTGCACAATTTATATGCTGATAAGAGAAGGGGGTGCTTTTGCAACGTTTTCCTTCCTGACACTTCTGTCTCTGTGAGCTTTAGCTGCTTGGACTCAGGGATACCGAAGGTATGTGAAAGTGACTGGGATGCGAGAATCATGTTGCACAGGGAACAGGGAAGGTCAGCAAATGTTTCCTGTCCTGGCACATCTCTCAGTCTGAACTGCAGCTGCAGATGCTTCACTTCCGCCAAGGACTCTGCCACCTTGAGAGAAGGATGCGCTCTATGGAGTTGAGAAAGAAAGTGCGTCTCACTAGCTTCTTTCCTCTACTTCATAGACAGCAAAGGGGCTATGAAAGGCAGCACTGGCTTTTTGTTCTAGGACTTCTTCTTTACAAGCAGCTGCTGGATGTTTGGAAGGGGGTTTGGGATATGCAAAAATGAGAGGCTAAGATGGTAAGAGGGTAAGATGGAAGTCATCTGGCAAAAGCAGAGCTCACAAAAGGGCCAGCTGAGAAAGCTCTTGCTGCCTACAACTTCAACTGCACCCCTCAAAGCAGCAGCACACACGCTGCTCTCGGCACTTTCCTTCTCAGCTCTACGCACCATCCTAAGCCTTGCCTCTCCCACACTCAGGATCCAAAGACAACGGCACCAGGGACTGCTCACACACTAAAGGCACCAGGACAAAAGGCTCACCAGCTTGGCCTTTGCATTCCCGCTGACAGCTCCACAGCTTGAACCCAGAGAACTGCCTGCTGCCAACAGCCTTTCCAATCACTCTGAGCACCTCATGACAAGGAGTGTGGGGAATGAATCTCCAGCAGCCTCCTGCCCCAGGCTGTCCCCCGGGAGCAGCCCTGCTCCAGGCCGTGACTGCCACCTGCACAGCCAAAGGACCCAGAGCCGGTGTTACACACCACGGCTGTGCCTGGCACAGAGACACCAGTGGCCACACAAGTGGCCATGGCACTGTCCACACACAGTCCCTGCTGCTGCTCCCCCAGCCGCTGGCACCAACTCCCAGCCACCCACTCCTAAAGCCACGGGGCCCACTGGGACACTGCGGGGGCTCGTGGAAGCCAGCGGCCATTGTGACACAGCGGGGCTGCACAGAGCCCACGGTGCTTTGTGACCCGTGGCTCCCAGGAGAGCCTTTGTGATGCTGGGGAACTACAAGGAAGCCTGGCTCCTCTGTGACACCACCACAGAAGCTCAGGGGAGCCCTTGAGACTGTGCTGATGCTATTGAACCTGATGCAACCCTGCCTCCTCTGTGACACCACAGAAGCTCTTGGAGCCCTGGAGACCGTGCTGATGCTATGGAACCTGATGCAACCCTGCCTCCTCTGTGACACCACAGAACCTCTGGGAGCCCTGGAGACCGTGCTGATGCTATGGAACCTGATGCAACCCTGCCTCCACTGTGACACCACAGAAGCTCAGGGAGCCCTGGAGACTGTGGTGATGCTATGGAACCTGATGCAACCCTGCCTCCACTGTGACACCACAGAACCTCTGGGAGCCCTGGAGACCGTGCTGATGCTATGGAACCTGATGCAACCCTGCCTCCACTGTGACACCACAGAAGCTCGGGGAGCTCTGCAGACCGTGGGGATGCTGGCGAAGCTGACGGAACCCTGGGCACCACAGTGACGCTATGGAACCTGGTGGAACCGAGGGGCCACAGTGACACTGTGGGGCCTTTTGGAAGCAACAGGACCCTGGTGGGAAGCCACGGGATGATTAATCCTGCACGAACCTGCTCCAGGTGGGCTCCTCTCTCCCGGCTTCCACAGGTGCTGCTAGGATCCCACTCCGGCACTGGCTTGGCACGGGCTCACGGCTTCCTTTGGCAATGGCTCTGCTCCAGGATGGCATGCTGCAGAGAATGCAGGTAGATTTTGTGCTCACTCCTGGCATGCAGCTGGACAATAAAGCCTGATCCAGCCCCCCCTCAGCATATGTCCGGCTCTGGCATTGGGGCGGGGCAACTTTGGGAGCAGCCCCAGCCCTGCTCCTGCTCCCGGCTGGGCACCCAGCTGCTGGGACACAGGTGTGTCCTGATGCCACCGTCTACTCCTTTGAGAAGGGGAGGACAGAGTGCATCAGGGAGTTTGGTGTGGCTTACATGCGGCAAGGAGAAGGTGCAGCCCCAAACTGGCTTTCACTTCTAGAACCTTTTGCTATTGCGGGAGCAGCTGCTGGAGCTTTTCAACCGAGCTGCAAGAGTGAAAAGTGTGATGGCATGTCTATCTGAGAAGGAAGGTTCGGTGCCGCAGCCTGTTGTGCACAATTTATATGCTGATAAGAGAAGGGGGTGCTTTTGGAACGTTTTCCTTCCTGACACTTCTGTCTCTGTGAGCTTTAGCTGCTTGGACTCAGGGATACCGAAGGTATGTGAAAGTGACTGGGATGCGAGAATCATGTTGCACAGGGAACAGGGAAGGTCAGCAAATGTTTCCTGTCCTGGCACATCTCTCAGTCTGAACTGCAGCTGCAGATGCTTCACTTCCGCCAAGGACTCTGCCACCTTGAGAGAAGGATGCGCTCTATGGAGTTGAGAAAGAAAGTGCGTCTCACTAGCTTCTTTCCTCTACTTCATAGACAGCAAAGGGGCTATGAAAGGCAGCACTGGCTTTTTGTTCTAGGACTTCTTCTTTACAAGCAGCTGCTGGATGTTTGGAAGGGGGTTTGGGATATGCAAAAATGAGAGGCTAAGATGGTAAGAGGGTAAGATGGAAGTCATCTGGCAAAAGCAGAGCTCACAAAAGGGCCAGCTGAGAAAGCTCTTGCTGCCTACAACTTCAACTGCACCCCTCAAAGCAGCAGCACACACGCTGCTCTCGGCACTTTCCTTCTCAGCTCTACGCACCATCCTAAGCCTTGCCTCTCCCACACTCAGGATCCAAAGACAACGGCACCAGGGACTGCTCACACACTAAAGGCACCAGGACAAAAGGCTCACCAGCTTGGCCTTTGCATTCCCGCTGACAGCTCCACAGCTTGAACCCAGAGAACTGCCTGCTGCCAACAGCCTTTCCAATCACTCTGAGCACCTCATGACAAGGAGTGTGGGGAATGAATCTCCAGCAGCCTCCTGCCCCAGGCTGTCCCCCGGGAGCAGCCCTGCTCCAGGCCGTGACTGCCACCTGCACAGCCAAAGGACCCAGAGCCGGTGTTACACACCACGGCTGTGCCTGGCACAGAGACACCAGTGGCCACACAAGTGGCCATGGCACTGTCCACACACAGTCCCTGCTGCTGCTCCCCCAGCCGCTGGCACCAACTCCCAGCCACCCACTCCTAAAGCCACGGGGCCCACTGGGACACTGCGGGGGCTCGTGGAAGCCAGCGGCCATTGTGACACAGCGGGGCTGCACAGAGCCCACGGTGCTTTGTGACCCGTGGCTCCCAGGAGAGCCTTTGTGATGCTGGGGAACTACAAGGAAGCCTGGCTCCTCTGTGACACCACCACAGAAGCTCAGGGGAGCCCTGGAGACCGTGCTGATGCTATTGAACCTGATGCAACCCTGCCTCCTCTGTGACACCACAGAACCTCTGGGAGCCCTGGAGACCGTGCTGATGCTATGGAACCTGATGCAACCCTGCCTCCACTGTGACACCACAGAAGCTCAGGGAGCCCTGGAGACTGTGGTGATGCTATGGAACCTGATGCAACCCTGCCTCCACTGTGACACCACAGAACCTCTGGGAGCCCTGGAGACCGTGCTGATGCTATGGAACCTGATGCAACCCTGCCTCCACTGTGACACCACAGAAGCTCGGGGAGCTCTGCAGACCGTGGGGATGCTGGCGAAGCTGACGGAACCCTGGGCACCACAGTGACGCTATGGAACCTGGTGGAACCGAGGGGCCACAGTGACACTGTGGGGCCTTTTGGAAGCAACAGGACCCTGGTGGGAAGCCACGGGATGATTAATCCTGCACGAACCTGCTCCAGGTGGGCTCCTCTCTCCCGGCTTCCACAGGTGCTGCTAGGATCCCACTCCGGCACTGGCTTGGCACGGGCTCACGGCTTCCTTTGGCAATGGCTCTGCTCCAGGATGGCATGCTGCAGAGAATGCAGGTAGATTTTGTGCTCACTCCTGGCATGCAGCTGGACAATAAAGCCTGATCCAGCCCCCCCTCAGCATATGTCCGGCTCTGGCATTGGGGCGGGGCAACTTTGGGAGCAGCCCCAGCCCTGCTCCTGCTCCCGGCTGGGCACCCAGCTGCTGGGACACAGGTGTGTCCTGATGCCACCGTCTACTCCTTTGAGAAGGGGAGGACAGAGTGCATCAGGGAGTTTGGTGTGGCTTACATGCGGCAAGGAGAAGGTGCAGCCCCAAACTGGCTTTCACTTCTAGAACCTTTTGCTATTGCGGGAGCAGCTGCTGGAGCTTTTCAACCGAGCTGCAAGAGTGAAAAGTGTGATGGCATGTCTATCTGAGAAGGAAGGTTCGGTGCCGCAGCCTGTTGTGCACAATTTATATGCTGATAAGAGAAGGGGGTGCTTTTGGAACGTTTTCCTTCCTGACACTTCTGTCTCTGTGAGCTTTAGCTGCTTGGACTCAGGGATACCGAAGGTATGTGAAAGTGACTGGGATGCGAGAATCATGTTGCACAGGGAACAGGGAAGGTCAGCAAATGTTTCCTGTCCTGGCACATCTCTCAGTCTGAACTGCAGCTGCAGATGCTTCACTTCCGCCAAGGACTCTGCCACCTTGAGAGAAGGATGCGCTCTATGGAGTTGAGAAAGAAAGTGCGTCTCACTAGCTTCTTTCCTCTACTTCATAGACAGCAAAGGGGCTATGAAAGGCAGCACTGGCTTTTTGTTCTAGGACTTCTTCTTTACAAGCAGCTGCTGGATGTTTGGAAGGGGGTTTGGGATATGCAAAAATGAGAGGCTAAGATGGTAAGAGGGTAAGATGGAAGTCATCTGGCAAAAGCAGAGCTCACAAAAGGGCCAGCTGAGAAAGCTCTTGCTGCCTACAACTTCAACTGCACCCCTCAAAGCAGCAGCACACACGCTGCTCTCGGCACTTTCCTTCTCAGCTCTACGCACCATCCTAAGCCTTGCCTCTCCCACACTCAGGATCCAAAGACAACGGCACCAGGGACTGCTCACACACTAAAGGCACCAGGACAAAAGGCTCACCAGCTTGGCCTTTGCATTCCCGCTGACAGCTCCACAGCTTGAACCCAGAGAACTGCCTGCTGCCAACAGCCTTTCCAATCACTCTGAGCACCTCATGACAAGGAGTGTGGGGAATGAATCTCCAGCAGCCTCCTGCCCCAGGCTGTCCCCCGGGAGCAGCCCTGCTCCAGGCTGTGACTGCCACCTGCACAGCCAAAGGACCCAGAGCCGGTGTTACACACCACGGCTGTGCCTGGCACAGAGACACCAGTGGCCACACAAGTGGCCATGGCACTGTCCACACACAGTCCCTGCTGCTGCTCCCCCAGCCGCTGGCACCAACTCCCAGCCACCCACTCCTAAAGCCACGGGGCCCACTGGGACACTGCGGGGGCTCGTGGAAGCCAGCGGCCATTGTGACACAGCGGGGCTGCACAGAGCCCACGGTGCTTTGTGACCCGTGGCTCCCAGGAGAGCCTTTGTGATGCTGGGGAACTACAAGGAAGCCTGGCTCCTCTGTGACACCACCACAGAAGCTCAGGGGAGCCCTTGAGACTGTGCTGATGCTATTGAACCTGATGCAACCCTGCCTCCTCTGTGACACCACAGAAGCTCTTGGAGCCCTGGAGACCGTGCTGATGCTATGGAACCTGATGCAACCCTGCCTCCTCTGTGACACCACAGAACCTCTGGGAGCCCTGGAGACCGTGCTGATGCTATGGAACCTGATGCAACCCTGCCTCCACTGTGACACCACAGAAGCTCAGGGAGCCCTGGAGACTGTGGTGATGCTATGGAACCTGATGCAACCCTGCCTCCACTGTGACACCACAGAACCTCTGGGAGCCCTGGAGACCGTGCTGATGCTATGGAACCTGATGCAACCCTGCCTCCACTGTGACACCACAGAAGCTCGGGGAGCTCTGCAGACCGTGGGGATGCTGGCGAAGCTGACGGAACCCTGGGCACCACAGTGACGCTATGGAACCTGGTGGAACCGAGGGGCCACAGTGACACTGTGGGGCCTTTTGGAAGCAACAGGACCCTGGTGGGAAGCCACGGGATGATTAATCCTGCACGAACCTGCTCCAGGTGGGCTCCTCTCTCCCGGCTTCCACAGGTGCTGCTAGGATCCCACTCCGGCACTGGCTTGGCACGGGCTCACGGCTTCCTTTGGCAATGGCTCTGCTCCAGGATGGCATGCTGCAGAGAATGCAGGTAGATTTTGTGCTCACTCCTGGCATGCAGCTGGACAATAAAGCCTGATCCAGCCCCCCCTCAGCATATGTCCGGCTCTGGCATTGGGGCGGGGCAACTTTGGGAGCAGCCCCAGCCCTGCTCCTGCTCCCGGCTGGGCACCCAGCTGCTGGGACACAGGTGTGTCCTGATGCCACCGTCTACTCCTTTGAGAAGGGGAGGACAGAGTGCATCAGGGAGTTTGGTGTGGCTTACATGCGGCAAGGAGAAGGTGCAGCCCCAAACTGGCTTTCACTTCTAGAACCTTTTGCTATTGCGGGAGCAGCTGCTGGAGCTTTTCAACCGAGCTGCAAGAGTGAAAAGTGTGATGGCATGTCTATCTGAGAAGGAAGGTTCGGTGCCGCAGCCTGTTGTGCACAATTTATATGCTGATAAGAGAAGGGGGTGCTTTTGGAACGTTTTCCTTCCTGACACTTCTGTCTCTGTGAGCTTTAGCTGCTTGGACTCAGGGATACCGAAGGTATGTGAAAGTGACTGGGATGCGAGAATCATGTTGCACAGGGAACAGGGAAGGTCAGCAAATGTTTCCTGTCCTGGCACATCTCTCAGTCTGAACTGCAGCTGCAGATGCTTCACTTCCGCCAAGGACTCTGCCACCTTGAGAGAAGGATGCGCTCTATGGAGTTGAGAAAGAAAGTGCGTCTCACTAGCTTCTTTCCTCTACTTCATAGACAGCAAAGGGGCTATGAAAGGCAGCACTGGCTTTTTGTTCTAGGACTTCTTCTTTACAAGCAGCTGCTGGATGTTTGGAAGGGGGTTTGGGATATGCAAAAATGAGAGGCTAAGATGGTAAGAGGGTAAGATGGAAGTCATCTGGCAAAAGCAGAGCTCACAAAAGGGCCAGCTGAGAAAGCTCTTGCTGCCTACAACTTCAACTGCACCCCTCAAAGCAGCAGCACACACGCTGCTCTCGGCACTTTCCTTCTCAGCTCTACGCACCATCCTAAGCCTTGCCTCTCCCACACTCAGGATCCAAAGACAACGGCACCAGGGACTGCTCACACACTAAAGGCACCAGGACAAAAGGCTCACCAGCTTGGCCTTTGCATTCCCGCTGACAGCTCCACAGCTTGAACCCAGAGAACTGCCTGCTGCCAACAGCCTTTCCAATCACTCTGAGCACCTCATGACAAGGAGTGTGGGGAATGAATCTCCAGCAGCCTCCTGCCCCAGGCTGTCCCCCGGGAGCAGCCCTGCTCCAGGCCGTGACTGCCACCTGCACAGCCAAAGGACCCAGAGCCGGTGTTACACACCACGGCTGTGCCTGGCACAGAGACACCAGTGGCCACACAAGTGGCCATGGCACTGTCCACACACAGTCCCTGCTGCTGCTCCCCCAGCCGCTGGCACCAACTCCCAGCCACCCACTCCTAAAGCCACGGGGCCCACTGGGACACTGCGGGGGCTCGTGGAAGCCAGCGGCCATTGTGACACAGCGGGGCTGCACAGAGCCCACGGTGCTTTGTGACCCGTGGCTCCCAGGAGAGCCTTTGTGATGCTGGGGAACTACAAGGAAGCCTGGCTCCTCTGTGACACCACCACAGAAGCTCAGGGGAGCCCTGGAGACCGTGCTGATGCTATGGAACCTGATGCAACCCTGCCTCCTCTGTGACACCACAGAACCTCTGGGAGCCCTGGAGACCGTGCTGATGCTATGGAACCTGATGCAACCCTGCCTCCACTGTGACACCACAGAAGCTCAGGGAGCCCTGGAGACTGTGGTGATGCTATGGAACCTGATGCAACCCTGCCTCCACTGTGACACCACAGAACCTCTGGGAGCCCTGGAGACCGTGCTGATGCTATGGAACCTGATGCAACCCTGCCTCCACTGTGACACCACAGAAGCTCGGGGAGCTCTGCAGACCGTGGGGATGCTGGCGAAGCTGACGGAACCCTGGGCACCACAGTGACGCTATGGAACCTGGTGGAACCGAGGGGCCACAGTGACACTGTGGGGCCTTTTGGAAGCAACAGGACCCTGGTGGGAAGCCACGGGATGATTAATCCTGCACGAACCTGCTCCAGGTGGGCTCCTCTCTCCCGGCTTCCACAGGTGCTGCTAGGATCCCACTCCGGCACTGGCTTGGCACGGGCTCACGGCTTCCTTTGGCAATGGCTCTGCTCCAGGATGGCATGCTGCAGAGAATGCAGGTAGATTTTGTGCTCACTCCTGGCATGCAGCTGGACAATAAAGCCTGATCCAGCCCCCCCTCAGCATATGTCCGGCTCTGGCATTGGGGCGGGGCAACTTTGGGAGCAGCCCCAGCCCTGCTCCTGCTCCCGGCTGGGCACCCAGCTGCTGGGACACAGGTGTGTCCTGATGCCACCGTCTACTCCTTTGAGAAGGGGAGGACAGAGTGCATCAGGGAGTTTGGTGTGGCTTACATGCGGCAAGGAGAAGGTGCAGCCCCAAACTGGCTTTCACTTCTAGAACCTTTTGCTATTGCGGGAGCAGCTGCTGGAGCTTTTCAACCGAGCTGCAAGAGTGAAAAGTGTGATGGCATGTCTATCTGAGAAGGAAGGTTCGGTGCCGCAGCCTGTTGTGCACAATTTATATGCTGATAAGAGAAGGGGGTGCTTTTGCAACGTTTTCCTTCCTGACACTTCTGTCTCTGTGAGCTTTAGCTGCTTGGACTCAGGGATACCGAAGGTATGTGAAAGTGACTGGGATGCGAGAATCATGTTGCACAGGGAACAGGGAAGGTCAGCAAATGTTTCCTGTCCTGGCACATCTCTCAGTCTGAACTGCAGCTGCAGATGCTTCACTTCCGCCAAGGACTCTGCCACCTTGAGAGAAGGATGCGCTCTATGGAGTTGAGAAAGAAAGTGCGTCTCACTAGCTTCTTTCCTCTACTTCATAGACAGCAAAGGGGCTATGAAAGGCAGCACTGGCTTTTTGTTCTAGGACTTCTTCTTTACAAGCAGCTGCTGGATGTTTGGAAGGGGGTTTGGGATATGCAAAAATGAGAGGCTAAGATGGTAAGAGGGTAAGATGGAAGTCATCTGGCAAAAGCAGAGCTCACAAAAGGGCCAGCTGAGAAAGCTCTTGCTGCCTACAACTTCAACTGCACCCCTCAAAGCAGCAGCACACACGCTGCTCTCGGCACTTTCCTTCTCAGCTCTACGCACCATCCTAAGCCTTGCCTCTCCCACACTCAGGATCCAAAGACAACGGCACCAGGGACTGCTCACACACTAAAGGCACCAGGACAAAAGGCTCACCAGCTTGGCCTTTGCATTCCCGCTGACAGCTCCACAGCTTGAACCCAGAGAACTGCCTGCTGCCAACAGCCTTTCCAATCACTCTGAGCACCTCATGACAAGGAGTGTGGGGAATGAATCTCCAGCAGCCTCCTGCCCCAGGCTGTCCCCCGGGAGCAGCCCTGCTCCAGGCCGTGACTGCCACCTGCACAGCCAAAGGACCCAGAGCCGGTGTTACACACCACGGCTGTGCCTGGCACAGAGACACCAGTGGCCACACAAGTGGCCATGGCACTGTCCACACACAGTCCCTGCTGCTGCTCCCCCAGCCGCTGGCACCAACTCCCAGCCACCCACTCCTAAAGCCACGGGGCCCACTGGGACACTGCGGGGGCTCGTGGAAGCCAGCGGCCATTGTGACACAGCGGGGCTGCACAGAGCCCACGGTGCTTTGTGACCGGTGGCTCCCAGGAGAGCCTTTGTGATGCTGGGGAACTACAAGGAAGCCTGGCTCCTCTGTGACACCACCACAGAAGCTCAGGGGAGCCCTGGAGACCGTGCTGATGCTATGGAACCTGATGCAACCCTGCCTCCTCTGTGACACCACAGAAGCTCTTGGAGCCCTGGAGACCGTGCTGATGCTATGGAACCTGATGCAACCCTGCCTCCACTGTGACACCACAGAAGCTCAGGGAGCCCTGGAGACTGTGGTGATGCTATGGAACCTGATGCAACCCTGCCTCCACTGTGACACCACAGAACCTCTGGGAGCCCTGGAGACCGTGCTGATGCTATGGAACCTGATGCAACCCTGCCTCCACTGTGACACCACAGAAGCTCGGGGAGCTCTGCAGACCGTGGGGATGCTGGCGAAGCTGACGGAACCCTGGGCACCACAGTGACGCTATGGAACCTGGTGGAACCGAGGGGCCACAGTGACACTGTGGGGCCTTTTGGAAGCAACAGGACCCTGGTGGGAAGCCACGGGATGATTAATCCTGCACGAACCTGCTCCAGGTGGGCTCCTCTCTCCCGGCTTCCACAGGTGCTGCTAGGATCCCACTCCGGCACTGGCTTGGCACGGGCTCACGGCTTCCTTTGGCAATGGCTCTGCTCCAGGATGGCATGCTGCAGAGAATGCAGGTAGATTTTGTGCTCACTCCTGGCATGCAGCTGGACAATAAAGCCTGATCCAGCCCCCCCTCAGCATATGTCCGGCTCTGGCATTGGGGCGGGGCAACTTTGGGAGCAGCCCCAGCCCTGCTCCTGCTCCCGGCTGGGCACCCAGCTGCTGGGACACAGGTGTGTCCTGATGCCACCGTCTACTCCTTTGAGAAGGGGAGGACAGAGTGCATCAGGGAGTTTGGTGTGGCTTACATGCGGCAAGGAGAAGGTGCAGCCCCAAACTGGCTTTCACTTCTAGAACCTTTTGCTATTGCGGGAGCAGCTGCTGGAGCTTTTCAACCGAGCTGCAAGAGTGAAAAGTGTGATGGCATGTCTATCTGAGAAGGAAGGTTCGGTGCCGCAGCCTGTTGTGCACAATTTATATGCTGATAAGAGAAGGGGGTGCTTTTGGAACGTTTTCCTTCCTGACACTTCTGTCTCTGTGAGCTTTAGCTGCTTGGACTCAGGGATACCGAAGGTATGTGAAAGTGACTGGGATGCGAGAATCATGTTGCACAGGGAACAGGGAAGGTCAGCAAATGTTTCCTGTCCTGGCACATCTCTCAGTCTGAACTGCAGCTGCAGATGCTTCACTTCCGCCAAGGACTCTGCCACCTTGAGAGAAGGATGCGCTCTATGGAGTTGAGAAAGAAAGTGCGTCTCACTAGCTTCTTTCCTCTACTTCATAGACAGCAAAGGGGCTATGAAAGGCAGCACTGGCTTTTTGTTCTAGGACTTCTTCTTTACAAGCAGCTGCTGGATGTTTGGAAGGGGGTTTGGGATATGCAAAAATGAGAGGCTAAGATGGTAAGAGGGTAAGATGGAAGTCATCTGGCAAAAGCAGAGCTCACAAAAGGGCCAGCTGAGAAAGCTCTTGCTGCCTACAACTTCAACTGCACCCCTCAAAGCAGCAGCACACACGCTGCTCTCGGCACTTTCCTTCTCAGCTCTACGCACCATCCTAAGCCTTGCCTCTCCCACACTCAGGATCCAAAGACAACGGCACCAGGGACTGCTCACACACTAAAGGCACCAGGACAAAAGGCTCACCAGCTTGGCCTTTGCATTCCCGCTGACAGCTCCACAGCTTGAACCCAGAGAACTGCCTGCTGCCAACAGCCTTTCCAATCACTCTGAGCACCTCATGACAAGGAGTGTGGGGAATGAATCTCCAGCAGCCTCCTGCCCCAGGCTGTCCCCCGGGAGCAGCCCTGCTCCAGGCTGTGACTGCCACCTGCACAGCCAAAGGACCCAGAGCCGGTGTTACACACCACGGCTGTGCCTGGCACAGAGACACCAGTGGCCACACAAGTGGCCATGGCACTGTCCACACACAGTCCCTGCTGCTGCTCCCCCAGCCGCTGGCACCAACTCCCAGCCACCCACTCCTAAAGCCACGGGGCCCACTGGGACACTGCGGGGGCTCGTGGAAGCCAGCGGCCATTGTGACACAGCGGGGCTGCACAGAGCCCACGGTGCTTTGTGACCCGTGGCTCCCAGGAGAGCCTTTGTGATGCTGGGGAACTACAAGGAAGCCTGGCTCCTCTGTGACACCACCACAGAAGCTCAGGGGAGCCCTTGAGACTGTGCTGATGCTATTGAACCTGATGCAACCCTGCCTCCTCTGTGACAACACAGAAGCTCTTGGAGCCCTGGAGACCGTGCTGATGCTATGGAACCTGATGCAACCCTGCCTCCTCTGTGACACCACAGAACCTCTGGGAGCCCTGGAGACCGTGCTGATGCTATGGAACCTGATGCAACCCTGCCTCCACTGTGACACCACAGAAGCTCAGGGAGCCCTGGAGACTGTGGTGATGCTATGGAACCTGATGCAACCCTGCCTCCACTGTGACACCACAGAACCTCTGGGAGCCCTGGAGACCGTGCTGATGCTATGGAACCTGATGCAACCCTGCCTCCACTGTGACACCACAGAAGCTCGGGGAGCTCTGCAGACCGTGGGGATGCTGGCGAAGCTGACGGAACCCTGGGCACCACAGTGACGCTATGGAACCTGGTGGAACCGAGGGGCCACAGTGACACTGTGGGGCCTTTTGGAAGCAACAGGACCCTGGTGGGAAGCCACGGGATGATTAATCCTGCACGAACCTGCTCCAGGTGGGCTCTTCTCTCCCGGCTTCCACAGGTGCTGCTAGGATCCCACTCCGGCACTGGCTTGGCACGGGCTCACGGCTTCCTTTGGCAATGGCTCTGCTCCAGGATGGCATGCTGCAGAGAATGCAGGTAGATTTTGTGCTCACTCCTGGCATGCAGCTGGACAATAAAGCCTGATCCAGCCCCCCCTCAGCATATGTCCGGCTCTGGCATTGGGGCGGGGCAACTTTGGGAGCAGCCCCAGCCCTGCTCCTGCTCCCGGCTGGGCACCCAGCTGCTGGGACACAGGTGTGTCCTGATGCCACCGTCTACTCCTTTGAGAAGGGGAGGACAGAGTGCATCAGGGAGTTTGGTGTGGCTTACATGCGGCAAGGAGAAGGTGCAGCCCCAAACTGGCTTTCACTTCTAGAACCTTTTGCTATTGCGGGAGCAGCTGCTGGAGCTTTTCAACCGAGCTGCAAGAGTGAAAAGTGTGATGGCATGTCTATCTGAGAAGGAAGGTTCGGTGCCGCAGCCTGTTGTGCACAATTTATATGCTGATAAGAGAAGGGGGTGCTTTTGCAACGTTTTCCTTCCTGACACTTCTGTCTCTGTGAGCTTTAGCTGCTTGGACTCAGGGATACCGAAGGTATGTGAAAGTGACTGGGATGCGAGAATCATGTTGCACAGGGAACAGGGAAGGTCAGCAAATGTTTCCTGTCCTGGCACATCTCTCAGTCTGAACTGCAGCTGCAGATGCTTCACTTCCGCCAAGGACTCTGCCACCTTGAGAGAAGGATGCGCTCTATGGAGTTGAGAAAGAAAGTGCGTCTCACTAGCTTCTTTCCTCTACTTCATAGACAGCAAAGGGGCTATGAAAGGCAGCACTGGCTTTTTGTTCTAGGACTTCTTCTTTACAAGCAGCTGCTGGATGTTTGGAAGGGGGTTTGGGATATGCAAAAATGAGAGGCTAAGATGGTAAGAGGGTAAGATGGAAGTCATCTGGCAAAAGCAGAGCTCACAAAAGGGCCAGCTGAGAAAGCTCTTGCTGCCTACAACTTCAACTGCACCCCTCAAAGCAGCAGCACACACGCTGCTCTCGGCACTTTCCTTCTCAGCTCTACGCACCATCCTAAGCCTTGCCTCTCCCACACTCAGGATCCAAAGACAACGGCACCAGGGACTGCTCACACACTAAAGGCACCAGGACAAAAGGCTCACCAGCTTGGCCTTTGCATTCCCGCTGACAGCTCCACAGCTTGAACCCAGAGAACTGCCTGCTGCCAACAGCCTTTCCAATCACTCTGAGCACCTCATGACAAGGAGTGTGGGGAATGAATCTCCAGCAGCCTCCTGCCCCAGGCTGTCCCCCGGGAGCAGCCCTGCTCCAGGCTGTGACTGCCACCTGCACAGCCAAAGGACCCAGAGCCGGTGTTACACACCACGGCTGTGCCTGGCACAGAGACACCAGTGGCCACACAAGTGGCCATGGCACTGTCCACACACAGTCCCTGCTGCTGCTCCCCCAGCCGCTGGCACCAACTCCCAGCCACCCACTCCTAAAGCCACGGGGCCCACTGGGACACTGCGGGGGCTCGTGGAAGCCAGCGGCCATTGTGACACAGCGGGGCTGCACAGAGCCCACGGTGCTTTGTGACCCGTGGCTCCCAGGAGAGCCTTTGTGATGCTGGGGAACTACAAGGAAGCCTGGCTCCTCTGTGACACCACCACAGAAGCTCAGGGGAGCCCTTGAGACTGTGCTGATGCTATTGAACCTGATGCAACCCTGCCTCCTCTGTGACAACACAGAAGCTCTTGGAGCCCTGGAGACCGTGCTGATGCTATGGAACCTGATGCAACCCTGCCTCCTCTGTGACACCACAGAACCTCTGGGAGCCCTGGAGACCGTGCTGATGCTATGGAACCTGATGCAACCCTGCCTCCACTGTGACACCACAGAAGCTCAGGGAGCCCTGGAGACTGTGGTGATGCTATGGAACCTGATGCAACCCTGCCTCCACTGTGACACCACAGAACCTCTGGGAGCCCTGGAGACCGTGCTGATGCTATGGAACCTGATGCAACCCTGCCTCCACTGTGACACCACAGAAGCTCGGGGAGCTCTGCAGACCGTGGGGATGCTGGCGAAGCTGACGGAACCCTGGGCACCACAGTGACGCTATGGAACCTGGTGGAACCGAGGGGCCACAGTGACACTGTGGGGCCTTTTGGAAGCAACAGGACCCTGGTGGGAAGCCACGGGATGATTAATCCTGCACGAACCTGCTCCAGGTGGGCTCCTCTCTCCCGGCTTCCACAGGTGCTGCTAGGATCCCACTCCGGCACTGGCTTGGCACGGGCTCACGGCTTCCTTTGGCAATGGCTCTGCTCCAGGATGGCATGCTGCAGAGAATGCAGGTAGATTTTGTGCTCACTCCTGGCATGCAGCTGGACAATAAAGCCTGATCCAGCCCCCCCTCAGCATATGTCCGGCTCTGGCATTGGGGCGGGGCAACTTTGGGAGCAGCCCCAGCCCTGCTCCTGCTCCCGGCTGGGCACCCAGCTGCTGGGACACAGGTGTGTCCTGATGCCACCGTCTACTCCTTTGAGAAGGGGAGGACAGAGTGCATCAGGGAGTTTGGTGTGGCTTACATGCGGCAAGGAGAAGGTGCAGCCCCAAACTGGCTTTCACTTCTAGAACCTTTTGCTATTGCGGGAGCAGCTGCTGGAGCTTTTCAACCGAGCTGCAAGAGTGAAAAGTGTGATGGCATGTCTATCTGAGAAGGAAGGTTCGGTGCCGCAGCCTGTTGTGCACAATTTATATGCTGATAAGAGAAGGGGGTGCTTTTGCAACGTTTTCCTTCCTGACACTTCTGTCTCTGTGAGCTTTAGCTGCTTGGACTCAGGGATACCGAAGGTATGTGAAAGTGACTGGGATGCGAGAATCATGTTGCACAGGGAACAGGGAAGGTCAGCAAATGTTTCCTGTCCTGGCACATCTCTCAGTCTGAACTGCAGCTGCAGATGCTTCACTTCCGCCAAGGACTCTGCCACCTTGAGAGAAGGATGCGCTCTATGGAGTTGAGAAAGAAAGTGCGTCTCACTAGCTTCTTTCCTCTACTTCATAGACAGCAAAGGGGCTATGAAAGGCAGCACTGGCTTTTTGTTCTAGGACTTCTTCTTTACAAGCAGCTGCTGGATGTTTGGAAGGGGGTTTGGGATATGCAAAAATGAGAGGCTAAGATGGTAAGAGGGTAAGATGGAAGTCATCTGGCAAAAGCAGAGCTCACAAAAGGGCCAGCTGAGAAAGCTCTTGCTGCCTACAACTTCAACTGCACCCCTCAAAGCAGCAGCACACACGCTGCTCTCGGCACTTTCCTTCTCAGCTCTACGCACCATCCTAAGCCTTGCCTCTCCCACACTCAGGATCCAAAGACAACGGCACCAGGGACTGCTCACACACTAAAGGCACCAGGACAAAAGGCTCACCAGCTTGGCCTTTGCATTCCCGCTGACAGCTCCACAGCTTGAACCCAGAGAACTGCCTGCTGCCAACAGCCTTTCCAATCACTCTGAGCACCTCATGACAAGGAGTGTGGGGAATGAATCTCCAGCAGCCTCCTGCCCCAGGCTGTCCCCCGGGAGCAGCCCTGCTCCAGGCTGTGACTGCCACCTGCACAGCCAAAGGACCCAGAGCCGGTGTTACACACCACGGCTGTGCCTGGCACAGAGACACCAGTGGCCACACAAGTGGCCATGGCACTGTCCACACACAGTCCCTGCTGCTGCTCCCCCAGCCGCTGGCACCAACTCCCAGCCACCCACTCCTAAAGCCACGGGGCCCACTGGGACACTGCGGGGGCTCGTGGAAGCCAGCGGCCATTGTGACACAGCGGGGCTGCACAGAGCCCACGGTGCTTTGTGACCCGTGGCTCCCAGGAGAGCCTTTGTGATGCTGGGGAACTACAAGGAAGCCTGGCTCCTCTGTGACACCACCACAGAAGCTCAGGGGAGCCCTTGAGACTGTGCTGATGCTATTGAACCTGATGCAACCCTGCCTCCTCTGTGACAACACAGAAGCTCTTGGAGCCCTGGAGACCGTGCTGATGCTATGGAACCTGATGCAACCCTGCCTCCTCTGTGACACCACAGAACCTCTGGGAGCCCTGGAGACCGTGCTGATGCTATGGAACCTGATGCAACCCTGCCTCCACTGTGACACCACAGAAGCTCAGGGAGCCCTGGAGACTGTGGTGATGCTATGGAACCTGATGCAACCCTGCCTCCACTGTGACACCACAGAACCTCTGGGAGCCCTGGAGACCGTGCTGATGCTATGGAACCTGATGCAACCCTGCCTCCACTGTGACACCACAGAAGCTCGGGGAGCTCTGCAGACCGTGGGGATGCTGGCGAAGCTGACGGAACCCTGGGCACCACAGTGACGCTATGGAACCTGGTGGAACCGAGGGGCCACAGTGACACTGTGGGGCCTTTTGGAAGCAACAGGACCCTGGTGGGAAGCCACGGGATGATTAATCCTGCACGAACCTGCTCCAGGTGGGCTCCTCTCTCCCGGCTTCCACAGGTGCTGCTAGGATCCCACTCCGGCACTGGCTTGGCACGGGCTCACGGCTTCCTTTGGCAATGGCTCTGCTCCAGGATGGCATGCTGCAGAGAATGCAGGTAGATTTTGTGCTCACTCCTGGCATGCAGCTGGACAATAAAGCCTGATCCAGCCCCCCCTCAGCATATGTCCGGCTCTGGCATTGGGGCGGGGCAACTTTGGGAGCAGCCCCAGCCCTGCTCCTGCTCCCGGCTGGGCACCCAGCTGCTGGGACACAGGTGTGTCCTGATGCCAC
Organism: Aphelocoma coerulescens; assembly: GCF_041296385.1. Classification (NCBI taxonomy): domain Eukaryota; kingdom Metazoa; phylum Chordata; class Aves; order Passeriformes; family Corvidae; genus Aphelocoma; species Aphelocoma coerulescens. Next base: position 19,567 of record NW_027183881.1, read on the forward strand.
CGTCTACTCCTTTGAGAAGGGGAGGACAGAGTGCATCAGGGAGTTTGGTGTGGCTTACATGCGGCAAGGAGAAGGTGCAGCCCCAAACTGGCTTTCACTTCTAGAACCTTTTGCTATTGCGGGAGCAGCTGCTGGAGCTTTTCAACCGAGCTGCAAGAGTGAAAAGTGTGATGGCATGTCTATCTGAGAAGGAAGGTTCGGTGCCGCAGCCTGTTGTGCACAATTTATATGCTGATAAGAGAAGGGGGTGCTTTTGCAACGTTTTCCTTCCTGACACTTCTGTCTCTGTGAGCTTTAGCTGCTTGGACTCAGGGATACCGAAGGTATGTGAAAGTGACTGGGATGCGAGAATCATGTTGCACAGGGAACAGGGAAGGTCAGCAAATGTTTCCTGTCCTGGCACATCTCTCAGTCTGAACTGCAGCTGCAGATGCTTCACTTCCGCCAAGGACTCTGCCACCTTGAGAGAAGGATGCGCTCTATGGAGTTGAGAAAGAAAGTGCGTCTCACTAGCTTCTTTCCTCTACTTCATAGACAGCAAAGGGGCTATGAAAGGCAGCACTGGCTTTTTGTTCTAGGACTTCTTCTTTACAAGCAGCTGCTGGATGTTTGGAAGGGGGTTTGGGATATGCAAAAATGAGAGGCTAAGATGGTAAGAGGGTAAGATGGAAGTCATCTGGCAAAAGCAGAGCTCACAAAAGGGCCAGCTGAGAAAGCTCTTGCTGCCTACAACTTCAACTGCACCCCTCAAAGCAGCAGCACACACGCTGCTCTCGGCACTTTCCTTCTCAGCTCTACGCACCATCCTAAGCCTTGCCTCTCCCACACTCAGGATCCAAAGACAACGGCACCAGGGACTGCTCACACACTAAAGGCACCAGGACAAAAGGCTCACCAGCTTGGCCTTTGCATTCCCGCTGACAGCTCCACAGCTTGAACCCAGAGAACTGCCTGCTGCCAACAGCCTTTCCAATCACTCTGAGCACCTCATGACAAGGAGTGTGGGGAATGAATCTCCAGCAGCCTCCTGCCCCAGGCTGTCCCCCGGGAGCAGCCCTGCTCCAGGCCGTGACTGCCACCTGCACAGCCAAAGGACCCAGAGCCGGTGTTACACACCACGGCTGTGCCTGGCACAGAGACACCAGTGGCCACACAAGTGGCCATGGCACTGTCCACACACAGTCCCTGCTGCTGCTCCCCCAGCCGCTGGCACCAACTCCCAGCCAGCCACTCCTAAAGCCACGGGGCCCACTGGGACACTGCGGGGGCTCGTGGAAGCCAGCGGCCATTGTGACACAGCGGGGCTGCACAGAGCCCACGGTGCTTTGTGACCCGTGGCTCCCAGGAGAGCCTTTGTGATGCTGGGGAACTACAAGGAAGCCTGGCTCCTCTGTGACACCACCACAGAAGCTCAGGGGAGCCCTGGAGACTGTGCTGATGCTATTGAACCTGATGCAACCCTGCCTCCTCTGTGACACCACAGAAGCTCTTGGAGCCCTGGAGACCGTGGTGATGCTATGGAACCTGATGCAACCCTGCCTCCTCTGTGACACCACAGAACCTCTGGGAGCTCTGCAGACCGTGGGGATGCTGGCGAAGCTGACGGAACCCTGGGCACCACAGTGACGCTATGGAACCTGGTGGAACCGAGGGGCCACAGTGACACTGTGGGGCCTTTTGGAAGCAACAGGACCCTGGTGGGAAGCCACGGGATGATTAATCCTGCACGAACCTGCTCCAGGTGGGCTCCTCTCTCCCGGCTTCCACAGGTGCTGCTAGGATCCCACTCCGGCACTGGCTTGGCACGGGCTCACGGCTTCCTTTGGCAATGGCTCTGCTCCAGGATGGCATGCTGCAGAGAATGCAGGTAGATTTTGTGCTCACTCCTGGCATGCAGCTGGACAATAAAGCCTGATCCAGCCCCCCCTCAGCATATGTCCGGCTCTGGCATTGGGGCGGGGCAACTTTGGGAGCAGCCCCAGCCCTGCTCCTGCTCCCGGCTGGGCACCCAGCTGCTGGGACACAGGTGTGTCCTGATGCCACCGTCTACTCCTTTGAGAAGGGGAGGACAGAGTGCATCAGGGAGTTTGGTGTGGCTTACATGCGGCAAGGAGAAGGTGCAGCCCCAAACTGGCTTTCACTTCTAGAACCTTTTGCTATTGCGGGAGCAGCTGCTGGAGCTTTTCAACCGAGCTGCAAGAGTGAAAAGTGTGATGGCATGTCTATCTGAGAAGGAAGGTTCGGTGCCGCAGCCTGTTGTGCACAATTTATATGCTGATAAGAGAAGGGGGTGCTTTTGCAACGTTTTCCTTCCTGACACTTCTGTCTCTGTGAGCTTTAGCTGCTTGGACTCAGGGATACCGAAGGTATGTGAAAGTGACTGGGATGCGAGAATCATGTTGCACAGGGAACAGGGAAGGTCAGCAAATGTTTCCTGTCCTGGCACATCTCTCAGTCTGAACTGCAGCTGCAGATGCTTCACTTCCGCCAAGGACTCTGCCACCTTGAGAGAAGGATGCGCTCTATGGAGTTGAGAAAGAAAGTGCGTCTCACTAGCTTCTTTCCTCTACTTCATAGACAGCAAAGGGGCTATGAAAGGCAGCACTGGCTTTTTGTTCTAGGACTTCTTCTTTACAAGCAGCTGCTGGATGTTTGGAAGGGGGTTTGGGATATGCAAAAATGAGAGGCTAAGATGGTAAGAGGGTAAGATGGAAGTCATCTGGCAAAAGCAGAGCTCACAAAAGGGCCAGCTGAGAAAGCTCTTGCTGCCTACAACTTCAACTGCACCCCTCAAAGCAGCAGCACACACGCTGCTCTCGGCACTTTCCTTCTCAGCTCTACGCACCATCCTAAGCCTTGCCTCTCCCACACTCAGGATCCAAAGACAACGGCACCAGGGACTGCTCACACACTAAAGGCACCAGGACAAAAGGCTCACCAGCTTGGCCTTTGCATTCCCGCTGACAGCTCCACAGCTTGAACCCAGAGAACTGCCTGCTGCCAACAGCCTTTCCAATCACTCTGAGCACCTCATGACAAGGAGTGTGGGGAATGAATCTCCAGCAGCCTCCTGCCCCAGGCTGTCCCCCGGGAGCAGCCCTGCTCCAGGCTGTGACTGCCACCTGCACAGCCAAAGGACCCAGAGCCGGTGTTACACACCACGGCTGTGCCTGGCACAGAGACACCAGTGGCCACACAAGTGGCCATGGCACTGTCCACACACAGTCCCTGCTGCTGCTCCCCCAGCCGCTGGCACCAACTCCCAGCCACCCACTCCTAAAGCCACGGGGCCCACTGGGACACTGCGGGGGCTCGTGGAAGCCAGCGGCCCATGTGACACAGCGGGGCTGCACAGAGCCCACGGTGCTTTGTGACCCGTGGCTCCCAGGAGAGCCTTTGTGATGCTGGGGAACTACAAGGAAGCCTGGCTCCTCTGTGACACCACCACAGAAGCTCAGGGGAGCCCTGGAGGCCGTGCTGATGCTATTGAACCTGATGCAACCCTGCCTCCTCTGTGACACCACAGAACCTCTGGGAGCTCTGGAGACCGTGCTGATGCTATGGAACCTGATGCAACCCTGCCTCCACTGTGACACCACAGAAGCTCAGGGAGCCCTGGAGACTGTGGTGATGCTATGGAACCTGATGCAACCCTGCCTCCACTGTGACACCACAGAACCTCTGGGAGCCCTGGAGACCGTGCTGATGCTATGGAACCTGATGCAACCCTGCCTCCACTGTGACACCACAGAAGCTCGGGGAGCTCTGCAGACCGTGGGGATGCTGGCGAAGCTGACGGAACCCTGGGCACCACAGTGACGCTATGGAACCTGGTGGAACCGAGGGGCCACAGTGACACTGTGGGGCCTTTTGGAAGCAACAGGACCCTGGTGGGAAGCCACGGGATGATTAATCCTGCACGAACCTGCTCCAGGTGGGCTCCTCTCTCCCGGCTTCCACAGGTGCTGCTAGGATCCCACTCCGGCACTGGCTTGGCACGGGCTCACGGCTTCCTTTGGCAATGGCTCTGCTCCAGGATGGCATGCTGCAGAGAATGCAGGTAGATTTTGTGCTCACTCCTGGCATGCAGCTGGACAATAAAGCCTGATCCAGCCCCCCCTCAGCATATGTCCGGCTCTGGCATTGGGGCGGGGCAACTTTGGGAGCAGCCCCAGCCCTGCTCCTGCTCCCGGCTGGGCACCCAGCTGCTGGGACACAGGTGTGTCCTGATGCCACCGTCTACTCCTTTGAGAAGGGGAGGACAGAGTGCATCAGGGAGTTTGGTGTGGCTTACATGCGGCAAGGAGAAGGTGCAGCCCCAAACTGGCTTTCACTTCTAGAACCTTTTGCTATTGCGGGAGCAGCTGCTGGAGCTTTTCAACCGAGCTGCAAGAGTGAAAAGTGTGATGGCATGTCTATCTGAGAAGGAAGGTTCGGTGCCGCAGCCTGTTGTGCACAATTTATATGCTGATAAGAGAAGGGGGTGCTTTTGCAACGTTTTCCTTCCTGACACTTCTGTCTCTGTGAGCTTTAGCTGCTTGGACTCAGGGATACCGAAGGTATGTGAAAGTGACTGGGATGCGAGAATCATGTTGCACAGGGAACAGGGAAGGTCAGCAAATGTCTCCTGTCCTGGCACATCTCTCAGTCTGAACTGCAGCTGCAGATGCTTCACTTCCGCCAAGGACTCTGCCACCTTGAGAGAAGGATGCGCTCTATGGAGTTGAGAAAGAAAGTGCGTCTCACTAGCTTCTTTCCTCTACTTCATAGACAGCAAAGGGGCTATGAAAGGCAGCACTGGCTTTTTGTTCTAGGACTTCTTCTTTACAAGCAGCTGCTGGATGTTTGGAAGGGGGTTTGGGATATGCAAAAATGAGAGGCTAAGATGGTAAGAGGGTAAGATGGAAGTCATCTGGCAAAAGCAGAGCTCACAAAAGGGCCAGCTGAGAAAGCTCTTGCTGCCTACAACTTCAACTGCACCCCTCAAAGCAGCAGCACACACGCTGCTCTCGGCACTTTCCTTCTCAGCTCTACGCACCATCCTAAGCCTTGCCTCTCCCACACTCAGGATCCAAAGACAACGGCACCAGGGACTGCTCACACACTAAAGGCACCAGGACAAAAGGCTCACCAGCTTGGCCTTTGCATTCCCGCTGACAGCTCCACAGCTTGAACTCAGAGAACTGCCTGCTGCCAACAGCCTTTCCAATCACTCTGAGCACCTCATGACAAGGAGTGTGGGGAATGAATCTCCAGCAGCCTCCTGCCCCAGGCTGTCCCCCGGGAGCAGCCCTGCTCCAGGCCGTGACTGCCACCTGCACAGCCAAAGGACCCAGAGCCGGTGTTACACACCACGGCTGTGCCTGGCACAGAGACACCAGTGGCCACACAAGTGGCCATGGCACTGTCCACACACAGTCCCTGCTGCTGCTCCCCCAGCCGCTGGCACCAACTCCCAGCCACCCACTCCTAAAGCCACGGGGCCCACTGGGACACTGCGGGGGCTCGTGGAAGCCAGCGGCCATTGTGACACAGCGGGGCTGCACAGAGCCCACGGTGCTTTGTGACCCGTGGCTCCCAGGAGAGCCTTTGTGATGCTGGGGAACTACAAGGAAGCCTGGCTCCTCTGTGACACCACCACAGAAGCTCAGGGGAGCCCTGGAGACCGTGCTGATGCTATTGAACCTGATGCAACCCTGCCTCCTCTGTGACAACACAGAAGCTCTTGGAGCCCTGGAGACCGTGCTGATGCTATGGAACCTGATGCAACCCTGCCTCCTCTGTGACACCACAGAACCTCTGGGAGCCCTGGAGACCGTGCTGATGCTATGGAACCTGATGCAACCCTGCCTCCACTGTGACACCACAGAACCTCTGGGAGCCCTGGAGACTGTGGTGATGCTATGGAACCTGATGCAACCCTGCCTCCACTGTGACACCACAGAACCTCTGGGAGCCCTGGAGACCGTGCTGATGCTATGGAACCTGATGCAACCCTGCCTCCACTGTGACACCACAGAAGCTCGGGGAGCTCTGCAGACCGTGGGGATGCTGGCGAAGCTGACGGAACCCTGGGCACCACAGTGACGCTATGGAACCTGGTGGAACCGAGGGGCCACAGTGACACTGTGGGGCCTTTTGGAAGCAACAGGACCCTGGTGGGAAGCCACGGGATGATTAATCCTGCACGAACCTGCTCCAGGTGGGCTCCTCTCTCCCAGCTTCCACAGGTGCTGCTAGGATCCCACTCCGGCACTGGCTTGGCACGGGCTCACGGCTTCCTTTGGCAATGGCTCTGCTCCAGGATGGCATGCTGCAGAGAATGCAGGTAGATTTTGTGCTCACTCCTGGCATGCAGCTGGACAATAAAGCCTGATCCAGCCCCCCCTCAGCATATGTCCGGCTCTGGCATTGGGGCGGGGCAACTTTGGGAGCAGCCCCAGCCCTGCTCCTGCTCCCGGCTGGGCACCCAGCTGCTGGGACACAGGTGTGTCCTGATGCCACCGTCTACTCCTTTGAGAAGGGGAGGACAGAGTGCATCAGGGAGTTTGGTGTGGCTTACATGCGGCAAGGAGAAGGTGCAGCCCCAAACTGGCTTTCACTTCTAGAACCTTTTGCTATTGCGGGAGCAGCTGCTGGAGCTTTTCAACCGAGCTGCAAGAGTGAAAAGTGTGATGGCATGTCTATCTGAGAAGGAAGGTTCGGTGCCGCAGCCTGTTGTGCACAATTTATATGCTGATAAGAGAAGGGGGTGCTTTTGCAACGTTTTCCTTCCTGACACTTCTGTCTCTGTGAGCTTTAGCTGCTTGGACTCAGGGATACCGAAGGTATGTGAAAGTGACTGGGATGCGAGAATCATGTTGCACAGGGAACAGGGAAGGTCAGCAAATGTTTCCTGTCCTGGCACATCTCTCAGTCTGAACTGCAGCTGCAGATGCTTCACTTCCGCCAAGGACTCTGCCACCTTGAGAGAAGGATGCGCTCTATGGAGTTGAGAAAGAAAGTGCGTCTCACTAGCTTCTTTCCTCTACTTCATAGACAGCAAAGGGGCTATGAAAGGCAGCACTGGCTTTTTGTTCTAGGACTTCTTCTTTACAAGCAGCTGCTGGATGTTTGGAAGGGGGTTTGGGATATGCAAAAATGAGAGGCTAAGATGGTAAGAGGGTAAGATGGAAGTCATCTGGCAAAAGCAGAGCTCACAAAAGGGCCAGCTGAGAAAGCTCTTGCTGCCTACAACTTCAACTGCACCCCTCAAAGCAGCAGCACACACGCTGCTCTCGGCACTTTCCTTCTCAGCTCTACGCACCATCCTAAGCCTTGCCTCTCCCACACTCAGGATCCAAAGACAACGGCACCAGGGACTGCTCACACACTAAAGGCACCAGGACAAAAGGCTCACCAGCTTGGCCTTTGCATTCCCGCTGACAGCTCCACAGCTTGAACCCAGAGAACTGCCTGCTGCCAACAGCCTTTCCAATCACTCTGAGCACCTCATGACAAGGAGTGTGGGGAATGAATCTCCAGCAGCCTCCTGCCCCAGGCTGTCCCCCGGGAGCAGCCCTGCTCCAGGCTGTGACTGCCACCTGCACAGCCAAAGGACCCAGAGCCGGTGTTACACACCACGGCTGTGCCTGGCACAGAGACACCAGTGGCCACACAAGTGGCCATGGCACTGTCCACACACAGTCCCTGCTGCTGCTCCCCCAGCCGCTGGCACCAACTCCCAGCCACCCACTCCTAAAGCCACGGGGCCCACTGGGACACTGCGGGGGCTCGTGGAAGCCAGCGGCCCATGTGACACAGCGGGGCTGCACAGAGCCCACGGTGCTTTGTGACCCGTGGCTCCCAGGAGAGCCTTTGTGATGCTGGGGAACTACAAGGAAGCCTGGCTCCTCTGTGACACCACCACAGAAGCTCAGGGGAGCCCTGGAGGCCGTGCTGATGCTATTGAACCTGATGCAACCCTGCCTCCTCTGTGACACCACAGAACCTCTGGGAGCTCTGGAGACCGTGCTGATGCTATGGAACCTGATGCAACCCTGCCTCCACTGTGACACCACAGAAGCTCAGGGAGCCCTGGAGACTGTGGTGATGCTATGGAACCTGATGCAACCCTGCCTCCACTGTGACACCACAGAACCTCTGGGAGCCCTGGAGACCGTGCTGATGCTATGGAACCTGATGCAACCCTGCCTCCACTGTGACACCACAGAAGCTCGGGGAGCTCTGCAGACCGTGGGGATGCTGGCGAAGCTGACGGAACCCTGGGCACCACAGTGACGCTATGGAACCTGGTGGAACCGAGGGGCCACAGTGACACTGTGGGGCCTTTTGGAAGCAACAGGACCCTGGTGGGAAGCCACGGGATGATTAATCCTGCACGAACCTGCTCCAGGTGGGCTCCTCTCTCCCGGCTTCCACAGGTGCTGCTAGGATCCCACTCCGGCACTGGCTTGGCACGGGCTCACGGCTTCCTTTGGCAATGGCTCTGCTCCAGGATGGCATGCTGCAGAGAATGCAGGTAGATTTTGTGCTCACTCCTGGCATGCAGCTGGACAATAAAGCCTGATCCAGCCCCCCCTCAGCATATGTCCGGCTCTGGCATTGGGGCGGGGCAACTTTGGGAGCAGCCCCAGCCCTGCTCCTGCTCCCGGCTGGGCACCCAGCTGCTGGGACACAGGTGTGTCCTGATGCCACCGTCTACTCCTTTGAGAAGGGGAGGACAGAGTGCATCAGGGAGTTTGGTGTGGCTTACATGCGGCAAGGAGAAGGTGCAGCCCCAAACTGGCTTTCACTTCTAGAACCTTTTGCTATTGCGGGAGCAGCTGCTGGAGCTTTTCAACCGAGCTGCAAGAGTGAAAAGTGTGATGGCATGTCTATCTGAGAAGGAAGGTTCGGTGCCGCAGCCTGTTGTGCACAATTTATATGCTGATAAGAGAAGGGGGTGCTTTTGGAACGTTTTCCTTCCTGACACTTCTGTCTCTGTGAGCTTTAGCTGCTTGGACTCAGGGATACCGAAGGTATGTGAAAGTGACTGGGATGCGAGAATCATGTTGCACAGGGAACAGGGAAGGTCAGCAAATGTCTCCTGTCCTGGCACATCTCTCAGTCTGAACTGCAGCTGCAGATGCTTCACTTCCGCCAAGGACTCTGCCACCTTGAGAGAAGGATGCGCTCTATGGAGTTGAGAAAGAAAGTGCGTCTCACTAGCTTCTTTCCTCTACTTCATAGACAGCAAAGGGGCTATGAAAGGCAGCACTGGCTTTTTGTTCTAGGACTTCTTCTTTACAAGCAGCTGCTGGATGTTTGGAAGGGGGTTTGGGATATGCAAAAATGAGAGGCTAAGATGGTAAGAGGGTAAGATGGAAGTCATCTGGCAAAAGCAGAGCTCACAAAAGGGCCAGCTGAGAAAGCTCTTGCTGCCTACAACTTCAACTGCACCCCTCAAAGCAGCAGCACACACGCTGCTCTCGGCACTTTCCTTCTCAGCTCTACGCACCATCCTAAGCCTTGCCTCTCCCACACTCAGGATCCAAAGACAACGGCACCAGGGACTGCTCACACACTAAAGGCACCAGGACAAAAGGCTCACCAGCTTGGCCTTTGCATTCCCGCTGACAGCTCCACAGCTTGAACTCAGAGAACTGCCTGCTGCCAACAGCCTTTCCAATCACTCTGAGCACCTCATGACAAGGAGTGTGGGGAATGAATCTCCAGCAGCCTCCTGCCCCAGGCTGTCCCCCGGGAGCAGCCCTGCTCCAGGCCGTGACTGCCACCTGCACAGCCAAAGGACCCAGAGCCGGTGTTACACACCACGGCTGTGCCTGGCACAGAGACACCAGTGGCCACACAAGTGGCCATGGCACTGTCCACACACAGTCCCTGCTGCTGCTCCCCCAGCCGCTGGCACCAACTCCCAGCCACCCACTCCTAAAGCCACGGGGCCCACTGGGACACTGCGGGGGCTCGTGGAAGCCAGCGGCCATTGTGACACAGCGGGGCTGCACAGAGCCCACGGTGCTTTGTGACCCGTGGCTCCCAGGAGAGCCTTTGTGATGCTGGGGAACTACAAGGAAGCCTGGCTCCTCTGTGACACCACCACAGAAGCTCAGGGGAGCCCTGGAGACCGTGCTGATGCTATTGAACCTGATGCAACCCTGCCTCCTCTGTGACAACACAGAAGCTCTTGGAGCCCTGGAGACCGTGCTGATGCTATGGAACCTGATGCAACCCTGCCTCCTCTGTGACACCACAGAACCTCTGGGAGCCCTGGAGACCGTGCTGATGCTATGGAACCTGATGCAACCCTGCCTCCACTGTGACACCACAGAAGCTCAGGGAGCCCTGGAGACTGTGGTGATGCTATGGAACCTGATGCAACCCTGCCTCCACTGTGACACCACAGAACCTCTGGGAGCCCTGGAGACCGTGCTGATGCTATGGAACCTGATGCAACCCTGCCTCCACTGTGACACCACAGAAGCTCGGGGAGCTCTGCAGACCGTGGGGATGCTGGCGAAGCTGACGGAACCCTGGGCACCACAGTGACGCTATGGAACCTGGTGGAACCGAGGGGCCACAGTGACACTGTGGGGCCTTTTGGAAGCAACAGGACCCTGGTGGGAAGCCACGGGATGATTAATCCTGCACGAACCTGCTCCAGGTGGGCTCCTCTCTCCCGGCTTCCACAGGTGCTGCTAGGATCCCACTCCGGCACTGGCTTGGCACGGGCTCACGGCTTCCTTTGGCAATGGCTCTGCTCCAGGATGGCATGCTGCAGAGAATGCAGGTAGATTTTGTGCTCACTCCTGGCATGCAGCTGGACAATAAAGCCTGATCCAGCCCCCCCTCAGCATATGTCCGGCTCTGGCATTGGGGCGGGGCAACTTTGGGAGCAGCCCCAGCCCTGCTCCTGCTCCCGGCTGGGCACCCAGCTGCTGGGACACAGGTGTGTCCTGATGCCACCGTCTACTCCTTTGAGAAGGGGAGGACAGAGTGCATCAGGGAGTTTGGTGTGGCTTACATGCGGCAAGGAGAAGGTGCAGCCCCAAACTGGCTTTCACTTCTAGAACCTTTTGCTATTGCGGGAGCAGCTGCTGGAGCTTTTCAACCGAGCTGCAAGAGTGAAAAGTGTGATGGCATGTCTATCTGAGAAGGAAGGTTCGGTGCCGCAGCCTGTTGTGCACAATTTATATGCTGATAAGAGAAGGGGGTGCTTTTGCAACGTTTTCCTTCCTGACACTTCTGTCTCTGTGAGCTTTAGCTGCTTGGACTCAGGGATACCGAAGGTATGTGAAAGTGACTGGGATGCGAGAATCATGTTGCACAGGGAACAGGGAAGGTCAGCAAATGTTTCCTGTCCTGGCACATCTCTCAGTCTGAACTGCAGCTGCAGATGCTTCACTTCCGCCAAGGACTCTGCCACCTTGAGAGAAGGATGCGCTCTATGGAGTTGAGAAAGAAAGTGCGTCTCACTAGCTTCTTTCCTCTACTTCATAGACAGCAAAGGGGCTATGAAAGGCAGCACTGGCTTTTTGTTCTAGGACTTCTTCTTTACAAGCAGCTGCTGGATGTTTGGAAGGGGGTTTGGGATATGCAAAAATGAGAGGCTAAGATGGTAAGAGGGTAAGATGGAAGTCATCTGGCAAAAGCAGAGCTCACAAAAGGGCCAGCTGAGAAAGCTCTTGCTGCCTACAACTTCAACTGCACCCCTCAAAGCAGCAGCACACACGCTGCTCTCGGCACTTTCCTTCTCAGCTCTACGCACCATCCTAAGCCTTGCCTCTCCCACACTCAGGATCCAAAGACAACGGCACCAGGGACTGCTCACACACTAAAGGCACCAGGACAAAAGGCTCACCAGCTTGGCCTTTGCATTCCCGCTGACAGCTCCACAGCTTGAACCCAGAGAACTGCCTGCTGCCAACAGCCTTTCCAATCACTCTGAGCACCTCATGACAAGGAGTGTGGGGAATGAATCTCCAGCAGCCTCCTGCCCCAGGCTGTCCCCCGGGAGCAGCCCTGCTCCAGGCCGTGACTGCCACCTGCACAGCCAAAGGACCCAGAGCCGGTGTTACACACCACGGCTGTGCCTGGCACAGAGACACCAGTGGCCACACAAGTGGCCATGGCACTGTCCACACACAGTCCCTGCTGCTGCTCCCCCAGCCGCTGGCACCAACTCCCAGCCACCCACTCCTAAAGCCACGGGGCCCACTGGGACACTGCGGGGGCTCGTGGAAGCCAGCGGCCATTGTGACACAGCGGGGCTGCACAGAGCCCACGGTGCTTTGTGACCGGTGGCTCCCAGGAGAGCCTTTGTGATGCTGGGGAACTACAAGGAAGCCTGGCTCCTCTGTGACACCACCACAGAAGCTCAGGGGAGCCCTGGAGACCGTGCTGATGCTATTGAACCTGATGCAACCCTGCCTCCTCTGTGACACCACAGAAGCTCTTGGAGCCCTGGAGACCGTGGTGATGCTATGGAACCTGATGCAACCCTGCCTCCTCTGTGACACCACAGAACCTCTGGGAGCCCTGGAGACCGTGCTGATGCTATGGAACCTGATGCAACCCTGCCTCCTCTGTGACACCACAGAAGCTCAGGGAGCCCTGGAGACTGTGGTGATGCTATGGAACCTGATGCAACCCTGCCTCCACTGTGACACCACAGAAGCTCGGGGAGCTCTGCAGACCGTGGGGATGCTGGCGAAGCTGACGGAACCCTGGGCACCACAGTGACGCTATGGAACCTGGTGGAACCGAGGGGCCACAGTGACACTGTGGGGCCTTTTGGAAGCAACAGGACCCTGGTGGGAAGCCACGGGATGATTAATCCTGCACGAACCTGCTCCAGGTGGGCTCCTCTCTCCCGGCTTCCACAGGTGCTGCTAGGATCCCACTCCGGCACTGGCTTGGCACGGGCTCACGGCTTCCTTTGGCAATGGCTCTGCTCCAGGATGGCATGCTGCAGAGAATGCAGGTAGATTTTGTGCTCACTCCTGGCATGCAGCTGGACAATAAAGCCTGATCCAGCCCCCCCTCAGCATATGTCCGGCTCTGGCATTGGGGCGGGGCAACTTTGGGAGCAGCCCCAGCCCTGCTCCTGCTCCCGGCTGGGCACCCAGCTGCTGGGACACAGGTGTGTCCTGATGCCACCGTCTACTCCTTTGAGAAGGGGAGGACAGAGTGCATCAGGGAGTTTGGTGTGGCTTACATGCGGCAAGGAGAAGGTGCAGCCCCAAACTGGCTTTCACTTCTAGAACCTTTTGCTATTGCGGGAGCAGCTGCTGGAGCTTTTCAACCGAGCTGCAAGAGTGAAAAGTGTGATGGCATGTCTATCTGAGAAGGAAGGTTCGGTGCCGCAGCCTGTTGTGCACAATTTATATGCTGATAAGAGAAGGGGGTGCTTTTGCAACGTTTTCCTTCCTGACACTTCTGTCTCTGTGAGCTTTAGCTGCTTGGACTCAGGGATACCGAAGGTATGTGAAAGTGACTGGGATGCGAGAATCATGTTGCACAGGGAACAGGGAAGGTCAGCAAATGTTTCCTGTCCTGGCACATCTCTCAGTCTGAACTGCAGCTGCAGATGCTTCACTTCCGCCAAGGACTCTGCCACCTTGAGAGAAGGATGCGCTCTATGGAGTTGAGAAAGAAAGTGCGTCTCACTAGCTTCTTTCCTCTACTTCATAGACAGCAAAGGGGCTATGAAAGGCAGCACTGGCTTTTTGTTCTAGGACTTCTTCTTTACAAGCAGCTGCTGGATGTTTGGAAGGGGGTTTGGGATATGCAAAAATGAGAGGCTAAGATGGTAAGAGGGTAAGATGGAAGTCATCTGGCAAAAGCAGAGCTCACAAAAGGGCCAGCTGAGAAAGCTCTTGCTGCCTACAACTTCAACTGCACCCCTCAAAGCAGCAGCACACACGCTGCTCTCGGCACTTTCCTTCTCAGCTCTACGCACCATCCTAAGCCTTGCCTCTCCCACACTCAGGATCCAAAGACAACGGCACCAGGGACTGCTCACACACTAAAGGCACCAGGACAAAAGGCTCACCAGCTTGGCCTTTGCATTCCCGCTGACAGCTCCACAGCTTGAACCCAGAGAACTGCCTGCTGCCAACAGCCTTTCCAATCACTCTGAGCACCTCATGACAAGGAGTGTGGGGAATGAATCTCCAGCAGCCTCCTGCCCCAGGCTGTCCCCCGGGAGCAGCCCTGCTCCAGGCTGTGACTGCCACCTGCACAGCCAAAGGACCCAGAGCCGGTGTTACACACCACGGCTGTGCCTGGCACAGAGACACCAGTGGCCACACAAGTGGCCATGGCACTGTCCACACACAGTCCCTGCTGCTGCTCCCCCAGCCGCTGGCACCAACTCCCAGCCACCCACTCCTAAAGCCACGGGGCCCACTGGGACACTGCGGGGGCTCGTGGAAGCCAGCGGCCCATGTGACACAGCGGGGCTGCACAGAGCCCACGGTGCTTTGTGACCCGTGGCTCCCAGGAGAGCCTTTGTGATGCTGGGGAACTACAAGGAAGCCTGGCTCCTCTGTGACACCACCACAGAAGCTCAGGGGAGCCCTGGAGGCCGTGCTGATGCTATTGAACCTGATGCAACCCTGCCTCCTCTGTGACACCACAGAACCTCTGGGAGCTCTGGAGACCGTGCTGATGCTATGGAACCTGATGCAACCCTGCCTCCACTGTGACACCACAGAAGCTCAGGGAGCCCTGGAGACTGTGGTGATGCTATGGAACCTGATGCAACCCTGCCTCCACTGTGACACCACAGAACCTCTGGGAGCCCTGGAGACCGTGCTGATGCTATGGAACCTGATGCAACCCTGCCTCCACTGTGACACCACAGAAGCTCGGGGAGCTCTGCAGACCGTGGGGATGCTGGCGAAGCTGACGGAACCCTGGGCACCACAGTGACGCTATGGAACCTGGTGGAACCGAGGGGCCACAGTGACACTGTGGGGCCTTTTGGAAGCAACAGGACCCTGGTGGGAAGCCACGGGATGATTAATCCTGCACGAACCTGCTCCAGGTGGGCTCCTCTCTCCCGGCTTCCACAGGTGCTGCTAGGATCCCACTCCGGCACTGGCTTGGCACGGGCTCACGGCTTCCTTTGGCAATGGCTCTGCTCCAGGATGGCATGCTGCAGAGAATGCAGGTAGATTTTGTGCTCACTCCTGGCATGCAGCTGGACAATAAAGCCTGATCCAGCCCCCCCTCAGCATATGTCCGGCTCTGGCATTGGGGCGGGGCAACTTTGGGAGCAGCCCCAGCCCTGCTCCTGCTCCCGGCTGGGCACCCAGCTGCTGGGACACAGGTGTGTCCTGATGCCACCGTCTACTCCTTTGAGAAGGGGAGGACAGAGTGCATCAGGGAGTTTGGTGTGGCTTACATGCGGCAAGGAGAAGGTGCAGCCCCAAACTGGCTTTCACTTCTAGAACCTTTTGCTATTGCGGGAGCAGCTGCTGGAGCTTTTCAACCGAGCTGCAAGAGTGAAAAGTGTGATGGCATGTCTATCTGAGAAGGAAGGTTCGGTGCCGCAGCCTGTTGTGCACAATTTATATGCTGATAAGAGAAGGGGGTGCTTTTGCAACGTTTTCCTTCCTGACACTTCTGTCTCTGTGAGCTTTAGCTGCTTGGACTCAGGGATACCGAAGGTATGTGAAAGTGACTGGGATGCGAGAATCATGTTGCACAGGGAACAGGGAAGGTCAGCAAATGTTTCCTGTCCTGGCACATCTCTCAGTCTGAACTGCAGCTGCAGATGCTTCACTTCCGCCAAGGACTCTGCCACCTTGAGAGAAGGATGCGCTCTATGGAGTTGAGAAAGAAAGTGCGTCTCACTAGCTTCTTTCCTCTACTTCATAGACAGCAAAGGGGCTATGAAAGGCAGCACTGGCTTTTTGTTCTAGGACTTCTTCTTTACAAGCAGCTGCTGGATGTTTGGAAGGGGGTTTGGGATATGCAAAAATGAGAGGCTAAGATGGTAAGAGGGTAAGATGGAAGTCATCTGGCAAAAGCAGAGCTCACAAAAGGGCCAGCTGAGAAAGCTCTTGCTGCCTACAACTTCAACTGCACCCCTCAAAGCAGCAGCACACACGCTGCTCTCGGCACTTTCCTTCTCAGCTCTACGCACCATCCTAAGCCTTGCCTCTCCCACACTCAGGATCCAAAGACAACGGCACCAGGGACTGCTCACACACTAAAGGCACCAGGACAAAAGGCTCACCAGCTTGGCCTTTGCATTCCCGCTGACAGCTCCACAGCTTGAACCCAGAGAACTGCCTGCTGCCAACAGCCTTTCCAATCACTCTGAGCACCTCATGACAAGGAGTGTGGGGAATGAATCTCCAGCAGCCTCCTGCCCCAGGCTGTCCCCCGGGAGCAGCCCTGCTCCAGGCTGTGACTGCCACCTGCACAGCCAAAGGACCCAGAGCCGGTGTTACACACCACGGCTGTGCCTGGCACAGAGACACCAGTGGCCACACAAGTGGCCATGGCACTGTCCACACACAGTCCCTGCTGCTGCTCCCCCAGCCGCTGGCACCAACTCCCAGCCACCCACTCCTAAAGCCACGGGGCCCACTGGGACACTGCGGGGGCTCGTGGAAGCCAGCGGCCCATGTGACACAGCGGGGCTGCACAGAGCCCACGGTGCTTTGTGACCCGTGGCTCCCAGGAGAGCCTTTGTGATGCTGGGGAACTACAAGGAAGCCTGGCTCCTCTGTGACACCACCACAGAAGCTCAGGGGAGCCCTGGAGGCCGTGCTGATGCTATTGAACCTGATGCAACCCTGCCTCCTCTGTGACACCACAGAACCTCTGGGAGCTCTGGAGACCGTGCTGATGCTATGGAACCTGATGCAACCCTGCCTCCACTGTGACACCACAGAAGCTCAGGGAGCCCTGGAGACTGTGGTGATGCTATGGAACCTGATGCAACCCTGCCTCCACTGTGACACCACAGAACCTCTGGGAGCCCTGGAGACCGTGCTGATGCTATGGAACCTGATGCAACCCTGCCTCCACTGTGACACCACAGAAGCTCGGGGAGCTCTGCAGACCGTGGGGATGCTGGCGAAGCTGACGGAACCCTGGGCACCACAGTGACGCTATGGAACCTGGTGGAACCGAGGGGCCACAGTGACACTGTGGGGCCTTTTGGAAGCAACAGGACCCTGGTGGGAAGCCACGGGATGATTAATCCTGCACGAACCTGCTCCAGGTGGGCTCCTCTCTCCCGGCTTCCACAGGTGCTGCTAGGATCCCACTCCGGCACTGGCTTGGCACGGGCTCACGGCTTCCTTTGGCAATGGCTCTGCTCCAGGATGGCATGCTGCAGAGAATGCAGGTAGATTTTGTGCTCACTCCTGGCATGCAGCTGGACAATAAAGCCTGATCCAGCCCCCCCTCAGCATATGTCCGGCTCTGGCATTGGGGCGGGGCAACTTTGGGAGCAGCCCCAGCCCTGCTCCTGCTCCCGGCTGGGCACCCAGCTGCTGGGACACAGGTGTGTCCTGATGCCACCGTCTACTCCTTTGAGAAGGGGAGGACAGAGTGCATCAGGGAGTTTGGTGTGGCTTACATGCGGCAAGGAGAAGGTGCAGCCCCAAACTGGCTTTCACTTCTAGAACCTTTTGCTATTGCGGGAGCAGCTGCTGGAGCTTTTCAACCGAGCTGCAAGAGTGAAAAGTGTGATGGCATGTCTATCTGAGAAGGAAGGTTCGGTGCCGCAGCCTGTTGTGCACAATTTATATGCTGATAAGAGAAGGGGGTGCTTTTGCAACGTTTTCCTTCCTGACACTTCTGTCTCTGTGAGCTTTAGCTGCTTGGACTCAGGGATACCGAAGGTATGTGAAAGTGACTGGGATGCGAGAATCATGTTGCACAGGGAACAGGGAAGGTCAGCAAATGTCTCCTGTCCTGGCACATCTCTCAGTCTGAACTGCAGCTGCAGATGCTTCACTTCCGCCAAGGACTCTGCCACCTTGAGAGAAGGATGCGCTCTATGGAGTTGAGAAAGAAAGTGCGTCTCACTAGCTTCTTTCCTCTACTTCATAGACAGCAAAGGGGCTATGAAAGGCAGCACTGGCTTTTTGTTCTAGGACTTCTTCTTTACAAGCAGCTGCTGGATGTTTGGAAGGGGGTTTGGGATATGCAAAAATGAGAGGCTAAGATGGTAAGAGGGTAAGATGGAAGTCATCTGGCAAAAGCAGAGCTCACAAAAGGGCCAGCTGAGAAAGCTCTTGCTGCCTACAACTTCAACTGCACCCCTCAAAGCAGCAGCACACACGCTGCTCTCGGCACTTTCCTTCTCAGCTCTACGCACCATCCTAAGCCTTGCCTCTCCCACACTCAGGATCCAAAGACAACGGCACCAGGGACTGCTCACACACTAAAGGCACCAGGACAAAAGGCTCACCAGCTTGGCCTTTGCATTCCCGCTGACAGCTCCACAGCTTGAACTCAGAGAACTGCCTGCTGCCAACAGCCTTTCCAATCACTCTGAGCACCTCATGACAAGGAGTGTGGGGAATGAATCTCCAGCAGCCTCCTGCCCCAGGCTGTCCCCCGGGAGCAGCCCTGCTCCAGGCCGTGACTGCCACCTGCACAGCCAAAGGACCCAGAGCCGGTGTTACACACCACGGCTGTGCCTGGCACAGAGACACCAGTGGCCACACAAGTGGCCATGGCACTGTCCACACACAGTCCCTGCTGCTGCTCCCCCAGCCGCTGGCACCAACTCCCAGCCACCCACTCCTAAAGCCACGGGGCCCACTGGGACACTGCGGGGGCTCGTGGAAGCCAGCGGCCATTGTGACACAGCGGGGCTGCACAGAGCCCACGGTGCTTTGTGACCCGTGGCTCCCAGGAGAGCCTTTGTGATGCTGGGGAACTACAAGGAAGCCTGGCTCCTCTGTGACACCACCACAGAAGCTCAGGGGAGCCCTGGAGACCGTGCTGATGCTATTGAACCTGATGCAACCCTGCCTCCTCTGTGACAACACAGAAGCTCTTGGAGCCCTGGAGACCGTGCTGATGCTATGGAACCTGATGCAACCCTGCCTCCTCTGTGACACCACAGAACCTCTGGGAGCCCTGGAGACCGTGCTGATGCTATGGAACCTGATGCAACCCTGCCTCCACTGTGACACCACAGAAGCTCAGGGAGCCCTGGAGACTGTGGTGATGCTATGGAACCTGATGCAACCCTGCCTCCACTGTGACACCACAGAACCTCTGGGAGCCCTGGAGACCGTGCTGATGCTATGGAACCTGATGCAACCCTGCCTCCACTGTGACACCACAGAAGCTCGGGGAGCTCTGCAGACCGTGGGGATGCTGGCGAAGCTGACGGAACCCTGGGCACCACAGTGACGCTATGGAACCTGGTGGAACCGAGGGGCCACAGTGACACTGTGGGGCCTTTTGGAAGCAACAGGACCCTGGTGGGAAGCCACGGGATGATTAATCCTGCACGAACCTGCTCCAGGTGGGCTCCTCTCTCCCGGCTTCCACAGGTGCTGCTAGGATCCCACTCCGGCACTGGCTTGGCACGGGCTCACGGCTTCCTTTGGCAATGGCTCTGCTCCAGGATGGCATGCTGCAGAGAATGCAGGTAGATTTTGTGCTCACTCCTGGCATGCAGCTGGACAATAAAGCCTGATCCAGCCCCCCCTCAGCATATGTCCGGCTCTGGCATTGGGGCGGGGCAACTTTGGGAGCAGCCCCAGCCCTGCTCCTGCTCCCGGCTGGGCACCCAGCTGCTGGGACACAGGTGTGTCCTGATGCCACCGTCTACTCCTTTGAGAAGGGGAGGACAGAGTGCATCAGGGAGTTTGGTGTGGCTTACATGCGGCAAGGAGAAGGTGCAGCCCCAAACTGGCTTTCACTTCTAGAACCTTTTGCTATTGCGGGAGCAGCTGCTGGAGCTTTTCAACCGAGCTGCAAGAGTGAAAAGTGTGATGGCATGTCTATCTGAGAAGGAAGGTTCGGTGCCGCAGCCTGTTGTGCACAATTTATATGCTGATAAGAGAAGGGGGTGCTTTTGCAACGTTTTCCTTCCTGACACTTCTGTCTCTGTGAGCTTTAGCTGCTTGGACTCAGGGATACCGAAGGTATGTGAAAGTGACTGGGATGCGAGAATCATGTTGCACAGGGAACAGGGAAGGTCAGCAAATGTTTCCTGTCCTGGCACATCTCTCAGTCTGAACTGCAGCTGCAGATGCTTCACTTCCGCCAAGGACTCTGCCACCTTGAGAGAAGGATGCGCTCTATGGAGTTGAGAAAGAAAGTGCGTCTCACTAGCTTCTTTCCTCTACTTCATAGACAGCAAAGGGGCTATGAAAGGCAGCACTGGCTTTTTGTTCTAGGACTTCTTCTTTACAAGCAGCTGCTGGATGTTTGGAAGGGGGGTTTGGGATATGCAAAAATGAGAGGCTAAGATGGTAAGAGGGTAAGATGGAAGTCATCTGGCAAAAGCAGAGCTCACAAAAGGGCCAGCTGAGAAAGCTCTTGCTGCCTACAACTTCAACTGCACCCCTCAAAGCAGCAGCACACACGCTGCTCTCGGCACTTTCCTTCTCAGCTCTACGCACCATCCTAAGCCTTGCCTCTCCCACACTCAGGATCCAAAGACAACGGCACCAGGGACTGCTCACACACTAAAGGCACCAGGACAAAAGGCTCACCAGCTTGGCCTTTGCATTCCCGCTGACAGCTCCACAGCTTGAACCCAGAGAACTGCCTGCTGCCAACAGCCTTTCCAATCACTCTGAGCACCTCATGACAAGGAGTGTGGGGAATGAATCTCCAGCAGCCTCCTGCCCCAGGCTGTCCCCCGGGAGCAGCCCTGCTCCAGGCCGTGACTGCCACCTGCACAGCCAAAGGACCCAGAGCCGGTGTTACACACCACGGCTGTGCCTGGCACAGAGACACCAGTGGCCACACAAGTGGCCATGGCACTGTCCACACACAGTCCCTGCTGCTGCTCCCCCAGCCGCTGGCACCAACTCCCAGCCACCCACTCCTAAAGCCACGGGGCCCACTGGGACACTGCGGGGGCTCGTGGAAGCCAGCGGCCATTGTGACACAGCGGGGCTGCACAGAGCCCACGGTGCTTTGTGACCCGTGGCTCCCAGGAGAGCCTTTGTGATGCTGGGGAACTACAAGGAAGCCTGGCTCCTCTGTGACACCACCACAGAAGCTCAGGGGAGCCCTGGAGACCGTGCTGATGCTATTGAACCTGATGCAACCCTGCCTCCTCTGTGACACCACAGAAGCTCTTGGAGCCCTGGAGACCGTGGTGATGCTATGGAACCTGATGCAACCCTGCCTCCTCTGTGACACCACAGAACCTCTGGGAGCCCTGGAGACCGTGCTGATGCTATGGAACCTGATGCAACCCTGCCTCCTCTGTGACACCACAGAAGCTCAGGGAGCCCTGGAGACTGTGGTGATGCTATGGAACCTGATGCAACCCTGCCTCCACTGTGACACCACAGAAGCTCGGGGAGCTCTGCAGACCGTGGGGATGCTGGCGAAGCTGACGGAACCCTGGGCACCACAGTGACGCTATGGAACCTGGTGGAACCGAGGGGCCACAGTGACACTGTGGGGCCTTTTGGAAGCAACAGGACCCTGGTGGGAAGCCACGGGATGATTAATCCTGCACGAACCTGCTCCAGGTGGGCTCCTCTCTCCCGGCTTCCACAGGTGCTGCTAGGATCCCACTCCGGCACTGGCTTGGCACGGGCTCACGGCTTCCTTTGGCAATGGCTCTGCTCCAGGATGGCATGCTGCAGAGAATGCAGGTAGATTTTGTGCTCACTCCTGGCATGCAGCTGGACAATAAAGCCTGATCCAGCCCCCCCCTCAGCATATGTCCGGCTCTGGCATTGGGGCGGGGCAACTTTGGGAGCAGCCCCAGCCCTGCTCCTGCTCCCGGCTGGGCACCCAGCTGCTGGGACACAGGTGTGTCCTGATGCCACCGTCTACTCCTTTGAGAAGGGGAGGACAGAGTGCATCAGGGAGTTTGGTGTGGCTTACATGCGGCAAGGAGAAGGTGCAGCCCCAAACTGGCTTTCACTTCTAGAACCTTTTGCTATTGCGGGAGCAGCTGCTGGAGCTTTTTCAACCGAGCTGCAAGAGTGAAAAGTGTGATGGCATGTCTATCTGAGAAGGAAGGTTCGGTGCCGCAGCCTGTTGTGCACAATTTATATGCTGATAAGAGAAGGGGGTGCTTTTGCAACGTTTTCCTTCCTGACACTTCTGTCTCTGTGAGCTTTAGCTGCTTGGACTCAGGGATACCGAAGGTATGTGAAAGTGACTGGGATGCGAGAATCATGTTGCACAGGGAACAGGGAAGGTCAGCAAATGTTTCCTGTCCTGGCACATCTCTCAGTCTGAACTGCAGCTGCAGATGCTTCACTTCCGCCAAGGACTCTGCCACCTTGAGAGAAGGATGCGCTCTATGGAGTTGAGAAAGAAAGTGCGTCTCACTAGCTTCTTTTCCTCTACTTCATAGACAGCAAAGGGGCTATGAAAGGCAGCACTGGCTTTTTGTTCTAGGACTTCTTCTTTACAAGCAGCTGCTGGATGTTTGGAAGGGGGTTTGGGATATGCAAAAATGAGAGGCTAAGATGGTAAGAGGGTAAGATGGAAGTCATCTGGCAAAAGCAGAGCTCACAAAAGGGCCAGCTGAGAAAGCTCTTGCTGCCTACAACTTCAACTGCACCCCTCAAAGCAGCAGCACACATGCTGCTCTCGGCACTTTCCTTCTCAGCTCTACGCACCATCCTAAGCCTTGCCTCTCCCACACTCAGGATCCAAAGACAACGGCACCAGGGACTGCTCACACACTAAAGGCACCAGGACAAAAGGCTCACCAGCTTGGCCTTTGCATTCCCGCTGACAGCTCCACAGCTTGAACCCAGAGAACTGCCTGCTGCCAACAGCCTTTCCAATCACTCTGAGCACCTCATGACAAGGAGTGTGGGGAATGAATCTCCAGCAGCCTCCTGCCCCAGGCTGTCCCCCGGGAGCAGCCCTGCTCCAGGCCGTGACTGCCACCTGCACAGCCAAAGGACCCAGAACCGGTGTTACACACCACGGCTGTGCCTGGCACAGAGACACCAGTGGCCACACAAGTGGCCATGGCACTGTCCACACACAGTCCCCTGCTGCTGCTCCCCCAGCCGCTGGCACCAACTCCCAGCCACCCACTCCTAAAGCCACGGGGCCCCACTGGGACACTGCGGTGGGGCTCGTGGAAGCCAGCGGCCATTGTGACACAGCGGGGCTGCACAGAGCCCACGGTGCTTTGTGACCCGTGGCTCCCAGGAGAGCCTTTGTTGTTGGGGAAGATGAAACAGGAAAGCCTTATAAATATGATTGCCTAACAAAAGATTCTGGGAATATGAAAACTGTGAGCGACATCGAAATGAAGGGCCATCTTTGAGATATAGAGTCTTAGTTACTGAACAACTGGAAAACAATGGTATAGCCGGCTGAAGGTAATCCCCTCTTGATTGAACAATACCCTCTGCTTGCAGACAGGTCCAAGGGTCAGAGCAGACCCTACT